>NW_020175529.1:237883-269458 GCF_003031525.2 Neophocaena asiaeorientalis asiaeorientalis
TATATATATATATATATATATAACAGAATTCTGTTGTTCTCCTTATGACCATATTCACTCCAGGACCTATTTCTTGGCAACTTATAATAGTGTCTTTCCTTACTTTTTTGCTCAAACCAAGGGCAAATACCTTTTGCTGTTGCAGCATACCAGCTTGGTCAGTCATATACCATGGGTTCCCTGCTGGCCACCACTCTAGTGCTTCACTGGAAATTGCATTTTCATGTACCAAAGCTTTTTCTCTTCCCTACCTCCATTCCCGTTTACCATGTAACAACTGTCGGCATATCCCATTGTGATCCATGTTCCTCTTAGTGCTCTGAACACAGATTCAGAGTTGATGTTCTGGCTAAAGTCCAGGACCTCATTACAGGTAAACATGTCTGGCAACTTAAAGCTAATTTTTACTTCATGTGAGGCTAATAAAAACTGTTCAAGAGTTTACAGCGTGGTGACTTTAGTCAACTGTCTTTGATTCAAACGAACCAGAAAAGGGATCAATGGTCCAGCCAAGGAATGGAGTAAATGTGTCTTATCATTAAATATCTGGCATCTGGAAGCAGGGTTATTTATTAGCTGTGTGACTCTGGATTAGTTATTTAACACGTTTGTGCCTCAATACCTTTTATTTATATCTATGGTTTTCAACCCTCACGACCTATGGTACATTTAGCAATATCTGGAATCATTTTATTTGTGGGTGCTACTGTCATCTGCTGGTACAGGTCAGCTATGATGCTTGACCATCCTACAATGAGGAAGACAGCCCTGCACAACAAAGAATTATCCAACCCAAAAATGTTAATTAGAGCCAAGGTTCAGAAGCCCTGATTTATATAATGACCACTAGACCATCTTGTCTATATAGGGCCCTATAAAATGACAGGCAAGTCTTCACATATTTCTGCAAAGGTCTATACATTCTCTCTGCACAGTTCCCCTCCTCCCCTGAGTCTTATTTCTTTCTCTCCAAACTCATTCTGATCCACTCCCACTGGGCCTGGGGTGCCAGGGATGCTCCTGTCTTAGGATGCTTACTCCTGATGCTCTTTCTTCTAGAAGAAATATTCCCTCCAGATATCTGAATAACTAACTCTTTTCTTTTCCTTCAAATTAGTGTTCATATGTGAGCTTCCCCATGGGGGCCTGCCTTGATCACCCTGCTTAAAATTACACCCACCAATCCCCAAGGATAATATATACACATATATTCCTGATATACTCCTGTTTCTTTTATTGTCCAATATCACTTAACCCCTTATACAATATATATATCTTCATTGGTTATTGTTTGAATGTAAGCTTCAAGGAGGCAGTGACTTATGTCTTTTCCCCCCATTGTGTCCCAAGAACATGATATGTGCACAGTAGATTTTTAATACATATTAGTTGAATGTGACTGACTCCATTAAACACAAATATATTTAATAATTAAATGATTTTAATTTTGAGTGCTTTACATATCAGTCATCTAGTAAGCAAAAAAAAACAATATATGTTATGATTACCTATTACACAAAATAACAATGTTCAACTTACTACATTATTGTAGGTACAAAAGGAAAGAAAGCTATTGGCACCACTGAAATGAAGAAAGATTTAGAGATTATATCTCTTTAAGTGTATGTGAGGTTAAACATGAAAATTATCTGATATGTTCTTTTGCTTCTCAGATCAGACAGGACATCTCTATCTTTAGTTTGGAAATGCCTTCTAGATTAGCACTGGCTTTCTTTCTCCTCAATTTCCCTTCAATACTACATCCTGTACTCTAATGGTATCTTACCAAGAATCTTATTTTTGCAAACCAACATTCTAACAGTTTACCTAATTTTTATGTCATTGTACCTGGGTTCTGATAACCATTTATTCTTTTGGGTAAGAGCTGTAGTGATAGGGAAAATTCTTTACCTTGTTATGCAAAATCCATAATTCCACACATCAGTAACTGGGAATTGACATAGAAAATTATATACTTTCCAGTCTGTACATTAAAATTTGCATAAAAGATTGAACAACTGAACTCTCCTGGTTAATTATAATAAATGTTTACTAACTTTCCCAAACAAGTAAGTTTCTTACTCTGACTCTCAACAATTAGGAATCTCTGGAAAATGTAGTATTTATTAGAAATTTTAGCAGCATCAACTCACTAATTATTTTAATGTAACCTTATTCACTTCCAAGCTGTAAAACATTGCCAGAGAAAGCCATATGAAATGAGGTACCTTGTTTTGATATCATTTATTCATGTATCAAGTATTCTTAATCCAGATTTACCACTGAGTGTTGGCATGAACAAATTTCATCTCATAATGTACTAGAAATTAAATTTCCTAATGACTCTACAAAAGGCAAATGATTAGCAAAATAAGGTAACTTCCTTACGAACATTTCATTTTGCACCAAATCCCATAATAGAATCTATATGATCTCAGATTATTATCTCAGACTATTTGCCTAATTCTTTAGTCTAACTCTATTCCCTTGTTATCTAGACAAAATGGATAATTTTACTTGTGACATTCTCTACTAATTGATTGCTTCTCCCTTGCCCTTTTCAGTATTTGAACATGTAGCCATGGGAGGAAAAAAGAAGCAAACCTTATTTGTACACACATACGGTGTGTATTTTTTTTATTACAAACCCTTGTGCTTTACAAACTAACATTACCAACACCTTAAAACTATTGATTTAAAAATGTCAGGGAATCAAGAAATACCTGCCATGCATACTTGAAATGCTGAAGCCATGAAGGCTTCCAAAGTTATACTTATCTAAATTAGCAGTCCCTTCCACAATTCAGATCTAATTTGAATTGTTATGAAGCAGCCGTAATTGCACCACCTTCTGTATCCAACTAGTGAGTGACTCTTGCTTTCATTACCCACCTCTAGCTGCTGAGAGTAAATTACGTACTCAACCTAGGGTGATTTGCTCTATTAAGGCAAAATGGTGACATACTGATTAAATTTAAACTGTCAGATTATATTTCATTTATTTCACTTTCTGGGGAGTATAGCCAGTAATCTTTTCCTCTCATACTTCCATTGAAACTTTTGTCTTTAGAAACTAGGAACAACTATGCTAAATATGAATTTCAAGCTATTAAAATAGAATTTAAATAGAAGAATGTAATTTTTCTAAAAAGGACTCACTGTCATAAAAGCCTAAAGGTTGGTTAAAAATTCATAGGGCTACAGGAATTGAGTGCATGCCCCTATGTTTGTGGAAGTGGGTATATATTTAAATGTCAACATTTTATCTTATTCAGCAGCTCTCAAGCTTTTTAATCTTCTCTGAGATTCTTTTATGTCACCTTACCCCTGGCTGCCTGAATAGCAAGGATAAGAATTCTCTAAATTTGTTATCTTTTTGTGGAACACCTCCATCTTTAAAAGTTAAAGGAAAATGTGGAATGTGAAAAATCCTGAGATGTTAAGAAGTCTAGTATAATCCAGGATGCAGATTTATCAATATTTTTTCTAATCTCTAAAAGTAAATTTCAATTGCACTCTTCATAGTTTCATTATGACTTCTCATGGTGACCCAATAGTATTTTGGAAAGGAAAATGATTTAGTAAACTTAAGGAATTAAAGCACTTTAAAAATTATTACAATGTAATACTTCTTCCAGGTTCTTTGTATAGGAGAAAATATCATTTTTCTAGGCTGTTTTAAATGTAAATCATTATTTGGAAAAGTCTTCTTTAATTACATACAAAGATGAAATATTGAACAGAGTGATTTCTCCAAAAGATTTCTTCCGTATTAAGGGCAAATTGTGAAGGCTTATAGCGTTGTGTGTGCCTTAGAAAGGAGGTGACAAACCTAAACATTTTGGCAGAGGACGGTAATTGTGAGATTGTCAATGTGAGTTAGAAATAATAAAATAAAACAGGTTTCCTAATGAAATTTAGACACCAGAAATGTAAAATTTTGTCTGTTGAGATTTTTTAGTAACAAGTTTTAGCTACAGTTTTTGGCCAACGTACTTCCCATTAATCTAAAAAGGCTTAGAGTGTGTTTTAAGAGAAGTATTTCCTCTACCATGTATTTAAAATATTTCTATCCCTTGTTTCATCTTTCCACTTACATGTCATGTCAAGTACTAAGTGTTGAACATATTCCCTTTATAATACATCTAAGCCTACAGTTCATTTCTAAAGTATTAACAGTTAACCACGATTTTGATTTCTGGAAGTCCCATACCATAACTCTGAATTTGGGAGATTTTAGCAAGATATTTTGGCATTCACACTCTAAAATTTTAATGCCAAATTTAACACTAAATATAATATTTATTTTCTTCTCATTTATTCTTATTTGTATTTCTTCCTTGACTCTTTTCCTTCTCACATTTCTATTTTTTAGGTTTCATGGAAACATAACCTCTGTGGTCTTAATATATCTTTTTATTAAGTACTAATAGTAATGACAGCAAAGAAGTGAACACTATAAAATAAAATGACTTAGAAAAAACAAGACATGTATTGCTAGCTACTGCTCTGTGACTGTGGTTTTCAAAGCAATCTCTTGTCTTTTGCCAATGCTAAGACAGCCATTAGTTAGTGATATAATTTTTAAAAACTTATGAAGGTCCAAATGGAAACCTATATTTGATTATTTTCCAAAGTTTTGTATTGATCCTTATATCAAGGGAAGTTTCTTGTTGATATATCAACGTAGCACTCTATTTTTTATATGCATCTTAAGTTACTATGAAGTAAAATAAAAGACCTTACTCCATGTGGTCAATCACATTATTTTAATGGTGCTTTATTCCCTGGGTAACTATTCAAAAGCAACAGCTTTACTGTAAGATTGTTCAACTTGATATTTAAACTCGATATGTAGCTTATCAGGTTACCACATGGCATTCATGTTTTACTAAGGAAATGTGAGTGTTTAATAAGAAAAAATAAGAATGGGAACTGTAGAAATAACAACTTTAAAACACCAGGGAGACAAAAAATCTTTGGGTCCCAAAGGACAGTGGGTAACTCATCACAGGTAGAAAATAGAAGCTTAAGTAGACAGAAGCATGGTTCCTAGATTGCCTTCATCTTACACTTTAAACAGGCTAGTAACTCTCATGTATAATATGCTGCTTATGAGGGTAAAGTTTGTAACCAGTTAGTCCTGTGTTTAAATTTCATTTCCACAGTGTATTCATGTGGCTTTGGAAAAGTTATTTAATATCCCTGGAGCAGTATCCTCTTTTGTAAAATGAGGATATTAATACCAATTTCATAGAATTATTGAAAGGATGAAATGAGCAGAATTTACTGTGTGAATTGTTAAGGACATGGGTAATGCTAGAGTTAGAGAGGGTGACTTTGAACTCTGATTTTTCTGGCTTCATCAGTAATAAACTATATTCTTGGAGCAAGTTATTTAACCTCTTTGAGCCCCATATATATCATATAAGTGTTAATATTTCCTTTGCATTTGATTTTTACAATCCTTCTACTATAGAGTGAATGTGTCCCTCAATTCATATGTTGAAACCTATTCTCTCAATGTGATGATATTTGGAGGTGGGACCTTTAGGAGGTAACTAATGTTCTTATAAAAGAGGCCCAAAAGAGTTCCCTTGCCCGTTTCACCATGTAAGGAAACAGGGAGAAGACAGCCATATAAAAACCAGAAACAGATCCTCACCAGACACTGAATTTGCCAGTATCTTGATCTTGGACTTCCCAGCCTTTAACTATGAGAAATAAATTTCTGTTCTTGAAAAGCCACCCAGTGTATGGCATTCTGTTATAGCAGCCTGAACAAACTAAGGCACTTTTATAAAGATTAAACAAGATGGTTATGTTAAGTTTCAATTGATAATGCATCAACACATACTTAGTGGCTTAAAACAATATCCGCTCATTATCTCAGAGTCTGGGGGTCAGGAGTTTGGGCATGGCTAGCTGGGCCCTCCACTCAGGGTCTCATAAGGCTACAATGTAGGTGTTACCCAACCTATTTCTTTCTGAAATTTGTGGTCCTCTTCAAAGCTTATGTAGTCGTTGGCAGAATTCATCTTCTCATGGTTATAGGACTGGCATCTGTTTTTTTTCTAGCTCTTAGTTTGGGGATACTCACACAGGCCCTTTCATAATATAGCAGCTTACTTCTTCAAGGTCAGCAAGATAATTTCTCTTCAGAAATGGCCCTGCCCATCTTTTAAGAGTTTTCACCTAATTAAGTGGGCCAACTCAGAAAAATTTCCTGTTCTACTCCAAAAGATTTTGATCCTCAATTATAGCTGCAAAATTCCTTCATCTTTGCCTTATACTGTAACTTAATCATGGTAGTGATATCCCATCATATTCATACATCCCAACCAAACTCAAGTGAATGATTATGTAAAGCAAGATAGGAAATCTTGGGGACAGTATTAGAATTTTGCCTACTATTTTTATGAAGAAAAAGTAATTAGCACAGAATCTGACAAGTAGTGACTATGTAGTATGTTAGCTAGTATCATGTAAAGTACTTAGCATAGTACTTAGCCCAAGGTAAGGACTCTCTAAAGAAAACTATTACAATCATGACTATTTAAATTTCTCAGTGACTTGATAAAATGTATTTTCCTTGTTAACATATTCAGTCCCAATAACAGTTGCATTGTAATCAATCAGAGTTTAATACCTTCCTTGATGAATTGGGAATTCTGTACTTTTAGTACAGAATTTTAGTCTCAAAAGAAAAATCATATATTGGCTACTTGTATCTTGATGTTTATTATTTCACCTGGACAAATAAAAAAATAAGTCATTTTATGGAGAGAAGCTCATGAATATCAGAATAATTCAGTATTATATTTATCTGGTATTGGAAATGTTATGTGCCAGTTCAGTTAACTTTTTAACTCTGTACTGAATGTCATATCCAGTGTCTCTGTTCCTTTGGTACTTGGTTAATCTAAAAAGTCAATATAAATTTTGATTTTCAAAATTAAATTTCTGCTAAGTGGTGAAAATATTAATTTATAAAGACTACCCTGACTGACTTGTATTCAAATCATCAAAAGCCCACTTCACACTGTGGTGTATTAAGCGGCAATCAATTGTTGAAGAAATGGTCTCTGATTCTCCTTAGTGAAACACCATCTCTTGCAATTTCTTACAAATTGTGCCATATATTTCAAACATTCTTTGAGCATAGTAATTTCTAGTTATGTAAAAAATATATTCTATGTTTATTTTCTTAGCACTATGTTGATTATTTTTCTGTTTATAATTTTCTGATGACTATATTAGAGATCTTTTTTCTGTTTATAATTTTCTGATGACTATATTAGAGAAGATCTTTTGATTCCCAGAAAAAATTTACAGCAGCATTGAGTTTAAATAACAGCCCCACTTAAAGTCACTTTCTAAAATTATAGCTCTAATATGAGCTAAAGTTCATTAATATCTAGATGTGTTAAAACTAAAAGCAGAGCTAGGGTCCTACACTTTGTAATGTTGAGCACCTTTTATATACCTGTTGGTCATTTATATGTTTTCTTTGGAAAAATGTCTATTCAGATCATCTGCCCATCTTTTAATTGGATGGTTTGTTTTTCTCCTATTGAGTTGTGTGAGTTATTTAACTATATTGGATATTAACCCCTTATCAGATATGATTTGAAAATATCTCTTTACTTTCAGTAGGTCACCTTTTCATTTTATTGATGGTTTCTTTGCTGTGCAGAGCTTTTCAACTTGATGTAGTTCCAATTGTTTATTTTTACTTTTGTTGCCTTTGCTTTTGCTGTCAAATCTAAAAATTGATCATCATCAATGAGTTCACGGGGATTACTGCCTGTATTTCTACTAGGAGTTTTATGGTTTCAGGTCTTAAATGTAAGTCTTTAATCCATTTTGAGTAGATTTTTGTGTATGGTGAAAAATAGGGGTTCAGTTTCATTTTTTGCATGTAGCTGTACAGTTTTACAAACAACATTTATTGAAGAGACTGTCCTTTCCCCAGTGTATATTCTTGACCCCTTGACTATAAATTAAGTGACCATATACACATAGGTTTATTTCTGGGCTCTGTATTCTGTTCAATTGATCTATGTCAGTTTTTATGCCAATGCCATACTCTTTTGATAACAATATTTTTGTAATATAGTTTGATATCAGGAAGTATGATGTCTCGGATTTGTTCTTTATCAAGATTTCCCTATTTGGGGTCTTTGTGGTTCCATGCTTATGTCTATTTCTGTGAAAAATGGCATTGAAATTTTTATAGGGATTCTATTGAATCTGTAGATTGCTTTGGGTAGTATGAACATTTCAACAATATTCTTCTAATATTACATGAACATGGAATATCTTTCATTTATTTGTATACTTTTCAGTTTCTTTCATCATTATCATGGTTTTCTGTGTACAGATCTTTAATCTCCTCAGTTAAATTTATTTCTAAGTATTCTTTCTTGATGAAATTATATGTGGCATTATTTCCTAAATTTCCTTCTGATAGTTTGTTTATAGTGTATGAAAATGCAACTGATTTTTTTCACATCTTTATTGGAGTACATATGCTTTACAATGTTGTATTAGTTTCTGCTGTACAACAAAGTGAATCAGCTATATGTATACATATATCCCCATATCCCCTCCCTCTTGAGCCTCCTTCCTACCATCCCAATCCCATCCCTCTGGGTCGTCACAAAGTACTGAGGTGATCTCCCTGTGCTATGGAGCAGCTTCCCACTAGCCATCCATTTTACATTTGGTAGTGTATATACGTCAGTGCTACTTTCTCACTTCATCCCAGCTTCCCCTTCCCCCTTTGCCCTCAAGTCTGTTCTCTATGTCTGCATCTTTATTCCTGCCCTGCCACTCGGTTCATCAGTACGGCTTTTAAGAATTCCATATATATGCGTTAACATATGGTATTGGTTTTTATCATTCTGACTTACTTCACTCTGTATGACAGATTCTAGGTCCATCTACCTCACTACAAATTACAATTTCGTTTCTTTTTATGGCTGAGTAATATTCCCTTGTATATGTGTGCCTCATCTTCATTATCCAGTCATCTGTATATAGACATTTAGGTTGCTTTCATGTCCTGGCTATTGTAAATAGTGCTACAATGAACATTGTGGTAAATGTATCTTTTTGAATTATGGTTTTCTCAGAGTATATGTCCAGTAGTGCGATTGCTGGGTCATATGGTAGTTCTATTTTTAGTTTTGTAAGGAAACTCCATACTGATCTCCATAGTGGCTGTATCAATTTACACACCCACCAACAGTGCAGGAGGATTCAGCTTTCTCCACACCCTCTCCAGCATTTATCGTTTGTAGATATTTTTGATGATGTCTATTCTGACTGGTGTAAGGTGATACCTCATTGTGGCTTTGATTTACATTTCTCTAAGGATTAGTGAGGCTGAACATCTTTTCATACATTTATTGGTCATATGTATGTCTTTGGAGAAATGTCTATTTAGGTGTTCTGCCCATATTTGGACTGGGTTGTTTGTTTCTTTGATATTGAGCTACATGTGCTGCTTGTATATTTTGGAGATAAATCCTTTGCCAGTTGCTTCATTTGCAAATATTTTCTCACATTCTGAGGGTTGTCTTTTGGTCTTGTTTATGGTTTCCTTTGCTGTGCAAAAGCTTTTAAATTTCATTAGGTCCCATTTGTTTATTTTTGTTTATATTTCCTTTACTCCAGGAGGTGGGTCAAAAAGGGTCTTGCTGTGATTTATGTCAAAGAGTGTTCTGCCTAAGTTTTCCTCTAAGAGTTTTATAGTGTCTGACCTTACATATAGGTCTTTAATCCATTTAGAGTTTATTTTTGTGTATGGTGTTAGGGTATGTTCTAATTTCAACCTTTTACATGTAGCTGTCCATTTTCTCAGCACCACTTATTGAAGAGGCTGTCTTTTCTCCATCGTATATTCTTGCCTCCTTTGTCAAAGATAAGGTAACCATATGTGTTTGGATTTATCTCTGGGCTTTCTATCATGTTCCATTGATCTATGTTTCTGTTTTTGTGCCAGTACCATACTGTCTTGATTACTGTAGCTTTGTAGTATAGTCTGAAGTCAGAGAGTCTGATTCCTCCAGCTCCGTTTTTCTTTCTCAAGATTGCTTTGGCTATTTGGGGGTATTTTTTATTTCCATACAAATTGTAAAATTTCTTGTTCTAGTTCTGTGAAAAATGCCATTGGTGATTTGATAGGGATTGTGTTGAACCTATTGATTGCTTTGGGTAGTATAGTCATTTTCACAATATTGATTCTTCCAATCCAGGAGCATGGTATATCTCTCCATCTGTTTATGTTATCTTTGATTTCTTTCATCAGTGTTTTATAGTTTCTGAGTACAGGTCTTTTGCCTCCTTAGGTAGGTTTATTCCTAAGTATTTTATTCTTTTTGTTGTGATGGTAAGTGAGATTGTTTCCTTGATTTCTCTTTCTGATTTTTGTTGTTAGTGTTTAGGAATACAAAAGATTTCTGTGCATTAATTTTGTATCTGTAACTTTACCAAATTCATTGATTAGCTCTAGTATTTTTCTGGTAGCGTCTTTAGGATTATCTGCAAACAGTGACAATTTTACTTCTTCTTTTCCAATTTGTATTCCTTTTATTTCTTTTTCTTCTATGAATGCCATGACTAGGACTTCCAAAACTATGTTGAATAAGAGTGGCAAGAGTGGATCTCCTTGTTTTGTTCCTGATCTTAGAGGAAATATTTTCAGTTTTTCACCATTGAGAATGATGTTTGCTGTGGGTTTGTCATTATGGCCTTTATTATGTTGAGGTAGGTTCCCTCTATGCCCACTTTCTGGAGAGTTTTTATCATAAATGGGTGTTGAATTTTATCAAAAGATTTTTCTGCATCTATTGAGAGGATCATATGGTTTTTATCCTTTAATTTGTTAATATGGTGTATCACCTTGTTTGTTTTGCATATATTGAGAATCCTTGCATCCATGGGATAAATTCCACTTGATCATGGTGTATGAGCCTTTTAATGTGTTGTTGGATTCTGTTTGCTAGTATTTTGTTGAGGGTTTTTTCATCTATGTTCATCAGTGATATTGGTCTATGATTTTCTTTTTTTGTGATATCTTTGTCTGGTTTTGGTATCAGGGTGATGGTGGCCTCATAGATGAGTTTGGGAGTATTCCTCCCATCACAGTTTTCTGGAAGAGTTTGAGAAAGATAGGTGTTAACTATTCTCTGAATATTTGATAGAATTCACCTGTAAAGCCATCTGGTCCTGGACTTTTGTTTGTTGGAAGATTTTAATTACAGTTTCCATTTCATTACTTGTGATTGGTCTGTTTATATTTTCTAATTCTTCCTGGTTCAGTCTTGGAAAGTTGTACTTTGCTGAGAATTTTTCCATTTTTTTTCAGGTTGTCCATTTTATTGGCATATAGTTGCTTGTAGTAGTCTCTTATCATCTTTTATATTTCTGTGGTGTCAGTTGTAGTCTCTCCATTTTCATTTCTAATTTTATTGATTTCAATCCTCTCCCTTTTTTTTTTTTTTTTTTTTTTTTGATGAGTCTGGAGTTTAACCTAAAACTTGTTCAACATATATGAGTTTGCGGATAAGTGAATTTATCAGCAGTGGGAGGAAAAATGACTGCACTATTTGTAGTTCTTTTAATCAATGATGTGGTTTATTTCTATGTCCCTTGGATCTGGGCTGTCCTGGTGACTTTTTCTGAAATGTGGAATTCAAGAGAACTGATGTAATAAATGTAAGTCTAGACTTCAGGAGACTTTGCTATTTCCACTCTTGCTGTTGTGGTGAATCTCACCACCATTTGCATAAATCTGGGCTGACCTACAGGATATTGAGAGATCACATAGAGCAGAAATAAAACATCCAAGGAGAGACTCCTCTAGACCAACTGGCTGCCAGCCATGCTGACAGCTGACTACAGATTTTTGTGTGAATCTTGCCAAGACCAGTGAAAAACTTATACAAATAAACTCAGCCCAAACTGCAGGTTCACCTACCATGGATCTGAATAAATGATTATGGTTTTAAGCCACCACATATTGAACTGATTTGTTACAACACAAAATTAACTATTGGTATAATGATCAAGAAAATCATGTGTATACACTCAGATAGTTAAAATGACAGTTCCAAAAGTCCAGAAAATAACATAGGAACATATTTGAGAAAGTTTGAATTTCAGATACACTAGCTCTGCTTGTTGAATGCAATGGTAGTCATCTCTTCCACTACATTTTCATCAAGAATTGTCTCATATGAGCACATTCAATGAAAGTGTTCTATCAGGTAGTCCCTTTTTGCATTATCAGCTTCCTCTAGCCTTTTTATGATCATCTGTGAAAACAATTGTGTTTTTGAGAATGTTGTTGGCAATTGCACATTTATTTATTTAAAAGAAGAATCAAGACTTTCTACACAAAGATATAAATGTAAAATATAGTAATTCAGTAAGAAAAAATATTGAATAATTTTTCTTAGTATAAATGACCTTTATTTTTTAGATATGTAAAACTGGAAAAATAAAACACATAGATATTCACATTGTTAATAATGAGTTGTTTGATATCCAGCAGCAATTTGGCCAGTTTTCTTTCTTATATGAAAATGCAAGAAATAGATAATGAAAATAAAATTGAAGATTTACTATCTCTGAAAGAGTTAATGTGTTAATGAAACCAGATGTACAACTTTAGATCTGGAAGAAACTTACTCATATAATTTAATTAACCCTCTTTACTTTGTGGAAAAAAAATAGAGATTTATGGTCATTTCTTTCCACAGTGACAAAAACATCTAGCATTACATGATTGTTCAGGATCTAAGTTTTCAGATTATCAGTTTAGTAATTATTCTTATATGTTTTTGATTAATTTTATATTTTTTACCATAAAATTCCTATCTAATTTTATATAGTGGTAAAGACATAAATATTTAGAAATCTTAAATAATTTAAAAGTATTTCGTGTGGGTTCACTTAAGAAAAGACTTCTCTAATATTCCTTGATTTACATTGTTTTCTTTATTTTACAAATTCTGAGGTAAACAAGACTTTTGAATATACTTTTGCATTAACAATTTTGAATATACTACTCTAAGGGACCAATTGTTCTACAAATTGGAGTTTTTGCCATTTTATTTTTATTGAAATGTCCAGTCAAAAAGGAGAAAACAAATAATTTCTTCCAAAAGCTAATTATAGCCATGAAGACAGTGGTCAGCATAACATATCTTGGAATTAGATAGTTTTGTTTTAATATTTAGTTCTACCTTTTACTAACTCTATTATTTGGGCAATTATTTTTTATCTGTGTCGAAGTTACTTTACTTTTATGAGACTCAATTGCTTCATCATTGAAAAGCCTTAAATAGATTGTTTTGAAAGATAAATATGCTCATGCATATCATGTAATCATATCATTAAACTAGTATCAAGAGTAGAAGGAGCAGTAGCAAAAGCAGCAATAGTAGGTCAAATGCAAAGATGAGAATCACAGGGCCCATTTTCCTGGGATTTGAAGCCTTTGCAAAGTTTGTCAACAGGTGTGGTTGATTTTAACCTGGCTATCAGAGAAAGAACTCCTGTTTCTGGGAATAAGAAGAGTCTTGGAGTACACTCCAGGGAAGAATTTTGAGAGAAGGGCTTTTAAAAGAGTCTAGTACCCCAAACAGGATAGAGCCTCAGTGCTGGATGACTCAAGATAAAGTGGTTGATGCTGAGGAGTGATCTACACAAAGTCTTCCAATCCAATTCCTCATGTGTTTAAATAAGACACATTTTTTAAATGATACATATTAATTTTTTTAAGTAGAAAAAATTAACCTTGAAATATGTAGAAATTAACTAGTATGAATAAGGTTATGATTCCCCAGTGAGAACAGAATGATGAAACAATAAAAAACTAATTTGAGAAGGTGAAGAACTTCAATATGAGTCGAGGTACTGGGGTATTTTTTTTATAGTGCTTTTTACTTTTTCTTTACCTTGTCCATTTTTTTTTTCCTGCAGTCCTTTAATTTTAATGTATTTTTCTGGTAACATTGTCAAAAGTGAATTAATGTCTGCAGGAGTATTTCTCTAGGGAGCATTGCAGAATTCTGGTTTTGAGAAGCTGTGGCATTATAGCCAGTACACTAGGATTATACGGAAGCCAAAATATATTTTATCCTATGGTTTAATACTAATTTAATTCAAGAAATGGGTACATCAAGCATACAAATGCATACCATCACAGAAAAACAAACCTGACCAGTGTTCTAGATCAGTATTTCTCAGATTTTTTAAAAAGTTTAATTAATTTTGATATATTACTTATACACAAATATAATTGAAATATTTCTTTCTTTTACTAAATATGATGTACTCTATTTTAATCTGTTATTTTTCATTTTAAAAATGTCTTTTTGTGGCTTTAGTTCCTAGGTAAAGAGTTTGGAAGAAATCATGCCAGTTCTTCTAGTTTTTTTTTTTTTTCCTAAAAATTCTTAAACTAAATATTAATAACCTTTCTTAGACTCATCAGAGCTAAGGTCACAACAATTTGACAGCCTGAATATATGGAGAGACAAATGATTCTAAAATTCACAGCCAAGGTCTATTCACCTGGAGCAGAATTAGCCGGAGACATAAACAGACAGGAGTAGGTAACTTTGAGTGCCAAAGACTGACTGTGAAGTAGAGCTAGACAGAGAGTGAGAAACTCCTGGATACTGTGTGTAAGTGGGGAACTCCTATTTCTCTGGGTTTTGCTGGCAGGAGCCCCACCAGTCTTTCACTGTGAGGAATCCAGAAAGTTACCCTCCTGGCTCTAGTCATGTGTAGGGAAAATTAACCATGGTGGAATACACCCAAAGCTTTACACATAACAAAGGTCTAATCTGAAGGGGGGTGGGAGGAAGACAAAATAGTGCTGTCCCATCTGGGGGAAGATCACTTCTCAACTCCATCCTTCTAGCCTTCTTATCTTACATAATTGGGGATTAAAAGTTAAGATATGTGTGAACATCATGGCCAAGGAAATCAGGCCACTAAGAGACTGAGATTTAATTATAACATTATACAACACTTTACTTCCTCTTCATATAATCAACAGGATTCCAGTGTAATAGCAGTGCATTATAGCTAATAAAGCTGCTAGATGCAGACTCACCCTGAGAAGGAATTACTAGAGAAGCCTAAAGACAATGTTGGAGATAAAAACAAGAATAGGAGGGGAATTTTTATTCTCTGGCATGTATGCAACTATAGCAAATATTAAACACAACACTACTTCAAAACAGAGTAACAAAAATCCTCACACTAAAGGCATGTATAATGCAGTATCTGTTTCCTGATACATCATGTTTTGATTCAACAGAAAGGCACAAGGCATGCCAGAAGGCAAGAAAAAACACATTCTAAGGAGACAAAGTATTCATCATAACAAGACCCAACTATGACATAGATGTTGGAAGTCCGACAGGGAATTGTAAATAGCTATGATTAATATGTTAAGGGAGTAAATGGAAAATTATCTGGATCAGAAACTCAGATCTACATGAGGAAATAAAGATCATCAAAAAAGAAATATGTGAAGTAAATATAATTTGAAATTTTCTCATTCTTAATCTGAGAACTGATCACATTACTATAACAATGTATTGGATGGTTATAGCATGTAATTAAGTTAAAAGAATAACAGCAACATCAAAAGTGACAGAAGGAGGAAATTGGGAAATTTATTATAAGATACCTACACTATACATGAAGTGGCATAGTTACTTATTTGAAAGTAGACTTAGATTAGTTAAAAATTTATATTGCCAATTCTAGGACAACAACTAAACATTTTTTTAAGTAAGTATAACGTATGTTAAGAAAAGAGATAAAATGCAATAATCTTGAATGCTTAATTTAAATTAGAGATGACAAGTGAAGAGGAAGAAAAACAATGAACATATAAAATGAATAGAAAATAGTTATGGTAGATATTAATCCAACTATATCAATCATTTTATTTTGTATCTTTTTTATTGAGGTATAAACATATATTAGTTTTAAGTGTACAACATGATTTCATATTTGTATATATTGTGAAGTGATTACCACAATAAGTCTAGTTAGCATCCATCACCATACAAAGTTACACACTTCTTGTGTTGAGGATTTTTAAGATGTACTCTATTAGTAAATTTCCAATATGCAATGCAATATTAATTATTGTTGCCATGTTGTACATTGTATCCCTATGACTTATTTATTTTATAACTGAAAATTTGTACCTTTTTACCCTCTTCATCAATTTTGCTAACCTCCCCACCCCTTGTCCCTTGCAACCACTAATATGTTCTCTGAGTTCAGTTGTGTGTGTGTGTGTGTGTGTGTGTGTGTGTTTTACTATTCCATATATAAGTGAGACCATAGGGTATTTGTCTTTCTATCTGACTTATCATAATATCCTCAGTGTCCAACCACGTTGTCACAAATGGCAAGATTTCATTCTTCTTTATAGCTGAATAATATTCCATTGTGTATATATATATACCAAATTTTCTTTATCCATTTATCCATCAATGGACACAAGTTGTTCCCATATCTTGGCTATTGTAAATAATGTTGAAATTAACATTGGGGTGTGGATACCTTTTCTAATTAGTGTTTTCATTTTCTTCAGATAAATGCCCAGAAGTAGAATTGCTGAATCAAATGGTAGTTCTGTATTTATCTTTTTGAGGAAACTCCATATTGCTTTCCATAATGGCCATACCATTATGCAGGAGTGTTTCCTTTTCTTCACATCCTCATCAACAATTATTATTCTTTTTTGAAAATAGCCATTCTAACAGGTGTGAGGTAATACCTCATTGCGGTTTTGATTTGCATTTTCCAGATGATTAGTGATGCTGACTATACATCACTATACATTCATGTACCGGTTGGCCATCTGTATGATTTCTTTGAAAAAATGTCTATTTAAACCTTCTGCCCATTTTTATTTTTATTTTTTATTAATTTTTATTGGAGTATAGTTGCTTTAAAATGTTGTGTTAGTTTCTGCTGTACAGTAAAGTGAATCAATTATACATGTACATATATCTCTTCTTTTTTAGATTTCCTTCCCACTAGGTCACCACAGAGCACTGAGTAGAGTTCCCTGTGCTGTATAGTAGGTTCTTATTAGTTATCTATTTTATACTTAGTAGTTTATATATGTCAATCCCAATCTCCCACTTCATCCCACCCTCCCTTCCCCTGCCCATTTTTAAATTGGATTATTTATTTGCTGTTGAGTTGCAAGTTCTTTATATATTTTGAATATTAACCTCTTATCAGGTAAATAACTTGCAAATATTTTCTCCCATTCAGTAGGTTGCCTTTTCATTTTGTTGATGATCTTTGCTGTGCAGAAGCTTTTTAGTTTATCATAGTTCCACTTATTTTTGCTTTTGTTGCCTTTCTTTTTGGAATCAGATCCAAAAAATCATCACCAAGACCATTGTCAAGGAGCTTATGTTTTCTTCTAGGAGTTTTAGGGTTTCAGGTCTTGCAATAAAGTCTAATTCACTTGAGTTAACTTTTGTATGTGGTGTAAGCTAGTTGTCCAGTTTTATTCTTTTGCCTGTGGCTGTCCAGTTTATCCAACTTCATTTATTAAAGAGACTGTCCTTTCCCCATTATATATTCTTAGATTGTTTGCCATAAATTACTTGACCATATGTGCGTGAGTTTATTTCTCATCTCTCGGTTCCATGGATCTCTGTGTCTGTTTTTATGCCAATATCATATTGTTTTAATTGCTATAGCTTTGTAATAGAGTTTACTATCAGGAAGCATGATGCTTTCAACTTTGATTTTTTCTCAAGATTGCTTTGGCTATATGAGATCTTTTGTGGTTCCACATAAATTTTATTTCTGTGAAAAAATGCCAGTGGAATTTTGATAGGGGTTGCATTGAATCTGTAGATTTCTCTGGGTAATATAAATATTAACAATATAAATTCTTCAAATCCTTGAGTATAGAATATTTTTCCATTTATTGGTGTCTACAGTTTCTTATGTCAATTTCTTATAGTTTACAGTGTACAGGTCTTTCACCTCCTTGGTGAAATTTATTCCTAGATACTCTTTTTGATGCAATTATAAATGGAATTATTGTCTTAATATCTCTGATAGCTTGTTGTTAGTGTATAGACATGTAACAGATTCTTGTATATTGATTTTGTATCTTACAACATAACTTAATTTGTTTATTCTAACAGTTTTTTGGTGGATTCTTTAGGGTTGTTTATACATAACATCATGCCCTCTGCTAATAGTGACCTAATTTCTCTGGCTAGGAATTCCAACAATATGTTGAATAAAAGTGACAAGAGGGGCATCCTTGTCTTGTTCCTGAAGTAAATAATTATTAAAGTTGTTAAATATGCCTCTTTAATTAATTGATAGATTAAGCCAGCAGAAAATCAGTAAGGATGTATTTGACTTCAAGAGTGATATCAATCGCTCAATCCAATTAATTGGCTTTTATTGAATACTCCTTTTGAAACAGATTAAACATTCTTCTCAAGCTCCCATGGAACACTGGCAAAGACAGACTACATTCTGGTTAATAAAACATACCTTAACAATTTAAAGGTTTAGGAATTATATAATGTAAGTTCTCAGACCATAGTAGAATTAAACTACAAATCAATAACTGAAAAATAGCTAGAAAATCTCCAATATTTGGAGACTGAACAACACATTTCCAAATACACATGTGACAAAGAAGTCTCACAAGAAATTAAAAAATATTTTGAACTAAATAAAAGTGAAATTCAAACGTGTGACATTTGTAGGATGCACCAAATTTGTAAAAAGCCCCCAAAGTGATACTTAGAGGGAAATCTAATATACAGCATTAAAGGCATGTACTAAAAAAGAAGAAAGATATAAAATTAATAGCCTAAGCTTCTGCCTTAGGAAACTAGAGAAAGAAGAGTAATTTAGTCTTAACATAAAAACTTACATGTTTGTAGCAGTTTTAAGTATAATCATTCAAAACTGAAAGCAACCAAGATGTTCTTCAGTAGGTGAATGAATAAACTATGATATAACCTTACAGTAGTAATTATTTAGTGATTAAAATAAAATACCTATCAAGCTATGAAACACTAGGTGAATCTTAAATGTGAAAGAAGTGTGCCAAGAACTTTTGTGAAAGAAATCAGTCTGAAGAGGCCACACACTGCTTGTTTCAATTTTATAATATTCTGGAAATGGCAAAACTATAGCAACATTAAAAATCTCAGTGTTTACCAGGAGTTTAGGTGAAAGATGAGGAAGGATAAATAATTGAACCAAAAGGGAATTTTGGGGTAGTGAAATTATTCTCTATGATACTATAATTGTGAACATATGATATAATGAATTTGTTAATATCCATGGAAATACAGCACAAAGAGTGAAACAGTATGAAAATTTTTAAAAGTTGAGAAGATTTACAATGTTGGAGAATTCATGATGCAATGAAGAATATGATAAAACTATCTAATTATATTTAAGGTGCATGCAATAACCTCAGTGAAGTGGTGGTGGAGGGAAGAGGTTACTGACCTGAGTATCTTGGGAAATGCGCAGTGTGTAAGATTTAGTGTTAAAAAAAAAAAAGAAAGAAAGAAAGAAAAAGTACATGTGTTCTGTGTTCTAGTTGATAAAATTGTTTCCCATGGTAGTATGCATGAATATTTCTGATACCATACATATATAATATTATATATATGTGTGTGCGTGTATATGTATGAATTGAATAATTAATTAAATGGAAGATGGGAGCCATGTTTCTCACTTTTGGAATGGGAGGTAACAAGTAAGAGGAGGAAGATAGAATGATCCTCGTGGAATAGATTAAAGCTGAGTACGTCAGTATAAACTTATGTGTAATTTAATATAGATAGAGATGGTTACATTTAGAAAATATCTATTTGTACATACAAGGACTAGTATACACATAGCTTTTCTGCTCTGTCAGCTGAGAAAGCCTAGAAGAAGTAGGCACACATGGAACTCAGATCTTGATTCCTAATACCATTCTCTAATAAAAGAAACCATTGCTCCTTAAAGAATGGCTGATTCTAAGTCTGGGATAGGAAATATACAAGATGAACTTGGAGCATCTTTCAGTTCCATAAAGTAAGGATGTGCTAAATACATACATACACCCTCTTATGCACAATGATGGTGGTTTGTCAAAGGAACACTGAAGCCAACTGGAAAAACCTGTATTGTCCAAAGGTGAAGCACTTTGAACATTAAAGTACTGAATTATAACCCAAACTATTAAACATCCATGATTCCATTTTGATAAAAATAAATGTTTGTTTAATCAGATAAATAATCGGTAAGAATGAACAAATCTATGTAGAAAAATTCCAGATTTATGTAAATACTCCAGCCTTTAGGCTGTGAAATGCAACTCCCTACATCTTAAGGGTGGGCTGTACAGAGTGATGTATTTTCAAAGTGTACAGTATAGGCAGGGTAGGGGGAGAGTAAGTTTGCAGTAGAGAAACCTGACAGATACTGCTTCAAACCAGGTGTTCAAATTCAACATCAATAGTGGTGTCATATTACTAGCATGCACCCTTGGTGTGATGTGATGAAAATGGCAGTTAATCTCTGTGGTCTTCCTCTTGAAACCCGTAATCCCATCTAATCACGAGAAACATTTCAGATAAATCCCAATTGAGGGATATACTACAAAAGACCTTACCAGTAGTCTTCAAAACTATGAAGGCTATCAAAAACAAGCAAAGTCCGAGAAACTCTCAGACAAGAGGAGCACAAGGAAAATGAAAACTAAATGTGATGTGGCATCTGGGGTGGGATCCTGGAAGAGTACTAAGACATTAGGTCAAAACTAAGAAAATCTGAATGAAGTTTAGACTTTCTTTTATAATAACATATCAATTTTGGTTTATTAATTATAATTTACCATACATTCGTAAGACATTAATAGGGAAAACTGGCTGTGGAATGGGAGAAATTCTCTGTACTATCTTCTCAAATTATCTATAAATATAAAACTGTTGAAAATTTTAATTAAAATGTTTAAAAAAAAAAAAGCCCTTCTAGTAATAGTGCACTCAGTTGGTGATAGTAATAGCAAACAATTTGTGCCCTGTACTTATCTAGATACATGAAATACCATAACATATATTTAAACACAACAAATCCATAGGGAGATCATATTAATAGTTCCATTTTATAGTTGAGGAAACTGTTGCATAGAGGGGTTACGAATCTTGTCCAAGGTAATAGCAATTAAGTAGCAGAGCCAAAACTCAAATTCAGTTGTTATGGCTCCAGGAGTCACGTTGTTAATGATTTTCACTATTCTATCTCTTGAAGAAATTGATTGTATATTTAATAAACGGGTTGAGCTTGAAAACAGTGGTCTATCAATAGATTAGGAAACAAATAAGTAGAACCTTTGAGAAACACCTGATAGAACAAATTTGTGGTATCTCAGCCACCTCTGGGTCTGACTCCCTTTTAGAAAAACAAGGATATAAGATATATTTTTATCTCCTACTTTTCCATCTCCCCAGTCTTGTTTTCCTAAATCTTCCTACCCCTTTCCATTTCCCTTCCTCACTTTCATCATTTTAAATTTTCACACAATTTACCTTTTCCTTATTTAAAAATTTCCTTTTTTTCCTATAAATAAAAATACAGTATAATTGAACCCTCAGTGGTTTGTTTTTTAATTTATTTTATTGAAGTATAGCTGATTTACAAGGCTGTGTTAATTTCTACTGTACAGTAAAGTGATGCAGTTATACATAAATACATTCTTTCATATTCTTTTCCATTATGGTTTATCACAGGATGTTGAATATATTTTCCTGTGCTATACAGTAGGAACTTATTGTTTATCCATTCTATATATAATAGTTTGTATCTGTTAAATTCCTAATTCATTCCTCCCCCTACTCCACTCCTCCTTGGCAACCACAAGTCTGTTCTCTGTTAGTCTGTTTCTGTTTTGTAGGTAAGTTCATTTGTGTCATATTTTAGATCCCACATATAAGTGATACCATATCAAATATGGTATTTGTCTTTTTCTTTCTGACTTAGTATGATAATCTCTAAGTCCAGCCACGTTGCTGCAAATGACATTATTCCTTTTTTTATGGCTGAGTAGTATTTCATTGTATATATGTACCACATCTTCTTTAGCCATTCACCTCTCAATGGACATTTAGATTGTTTCCACATCTTGGCTATTGTAAATAGTGCTGCAATGATCATTGGGGTGCATGTATCTTTTCGAATTAAAGTTTTCTCCAGTTATATGCCCAGGAATCAGATTGCAGAATCATATGGCAACTCTATTTTTAGTTTTCTGAAGAACCTCTATACTGTTTTCTATAGTGGCCACATCAATTTACATTCCCACGAACAGTGTAGGAGGGTTCCTTTTTCTCCACACCCTCTCCAGCATTTATTTGTAGACTTTTAATGATGTCCATTCTGACTGGTGTGAGGTGGTATCTCACTGTGACTTTGATTTGCATTTGCACTTTTATTTGCATAATTAGCAATGTTGAGTATCTTTTCACCTGCCTCCTCTTGACCATCTGTATGTCATCTTTAGAGAAATGTCTACTTAAGTCTTCTCCAGTTTTCATTGTATTTTTTTTGTTGTTGTTGTTATTGAACTGTATGAGCTGTTTGTATATTTTAAAAGTTAAGCCTTAGTCAGTTGATTGGCTGCATCATTTGCAGATAACTTCTCCCAGTCTATAGGTAGTTTTTGTTTATGGCTTCCTTTGCTGTACAAAAGTTTGTAAGTTCGATTAGGTCCCATATGTTTATTTTTGCTTTCATTTTTATTGCCTTGGGAGACTGACTTAAGAAAACATTGGTATGATTTATGTCAGAGAATGTTTTGCCTATGTTCCCTTCTAAGAATTTTATGGTGTCATGTCTTACATTTAAGCCACTTTGAGTTTATTTTTTGTCTATGGTGTGAGGGTGTGTTCTAACTTCATTGATTTATATGAGGCTGTCCAGCTTTCCCAATACTCAGTGGTTTGTTTTTAATCTCACTCATAGCAGCAGACTCATCTTAGAATTAAGCAGAGAAGAAAATATGGTAGACTTTGTCCTCTTAACCCACTCTGCAATTCTACAGTCCAAAGCTCCTTTTTGCCTAGAGCTTGTGTCCTGGATAGTCACATTGCTAGCAGTCTGTATTGATTAAAACATTTAGGCATTATATCCTGTCAAATTAAAATAATCTGTCTATATGCAAATGACTATGTGGAAGCATGAAAAATATTCTAACTTGTCCTAGGGTCAAAGAAGTGATGACAGAATACACATTCAAAGGATTTGACCTATATTCTTAAATGCTGTCATGTTTCTACATTCTAAGAAACAAACAATTCCAAATGAGGTTAATAGAACCACTAGGATTTATGGTCATGTTTGCAAAATAACCCCATAAAGTTCTTTAGGCCAATTTAAACAAATCTTCCTGTTTTATTAGTATGTTGTCAGGACCATGCTAAATCACTTACCATCATTATCTATTTCCAATATAGCAAGACTTTTCCAGAGTTATATGGCCACAAAGTTGCTTCAACACAATCACTTTAGTATTTTAAGCTCTATGCTTAGCCAATTTTTATGCAATAGTTTGGATTGGCTGCTATCAATATGATGTATTTCTTTAAGTAACCAATTTAGCGCCATCTTTTATTTTTATTCACATCACATATTGTTAAAAAGTATACAAACTTATATACTGATCTCAACTTTGGCAAGGCTACAGATTATCAATAAACTAAGCTAACCAACTGTATTATCAGTCCTTTTCTCTCCCCTCCCTCCCTCCTTCCTCTCTAATCTACATCTGCAAATACCAACAGATAGCACATGTCAGCTATTTATGAAGGCCATGCTGCTTATATATTCAATTCAATTAGATCTTTTCCCATGAGTAAATTCCTTCAAATAACAACATCCTGTATGAAAAGCTCAATGCATGAATCAAAAAAAATCATTGAATACCTTATATAGTTGGCTATAAATATATGAGGTTATTTTCCTTCTGATCTGAAAGAAAATAGTAATTACTGAGGAGCCAGTCTTACGTTTATGGGCTGTAACTTCAGAGTTATAGAGCTGATAGCTTTCAGTGGGAAATATCACTAGTTACGCTCATATTTCAAAGACGAGTGCCAATCTCTATCACTGTTGAATAGTGTTTAAACCTGTTACTGCATGTAGTCTGGTGAAATGAGGCAGCCAAAAATACATTGAATAGAAAAATAGTTTCCCTGGATATGTCTGTCTCTGAAATATGATCTATGGAATTCACTTGGTCATACCTTCAGATAGAATTTCACATATCAAATAGACAGTCCAAAGGAGGGCTGTGTAATGCTTTAAGTGGAATGCCTTTCATGAAGTTTTTCAGAGCTCATTTACTATGATTCAAGTAACTTCAGTTACTCAAGTCATTGCAACCATTTTTTTCTTTCAATTTTGTAGTCACTTCATACTTGCACATATATTTTTCCCAGTCCCTAATTTGAAAAATTATTCTTTTCTATGTATGCAGAGTGCCTGCATTCTGTTTTTGCCTGCTTCCTATACCTTAAACTGTTCATCTTCAGAGACAGGTGTTTCAATTGGCATCTTTTCCGCCTTGAGCATCAGTCCCAATTTTTATTTGGTTATCCACTTATCCAAAAAGTGAGGGTAGTTAGCTCACGTAATCAAATTGAGAGAGTTCTGCCTCCCTGTACTCTGTTCCATGCATTGAGCCCTTGAATGACAGCAGACCACATTCCTCTATATCCAGCTACTGGTTGAGGATTGGGCATGCAATGCAAGTCTTTCAAATCAGACTTACTCTCAGGAATTTTACAGACATTATTGAAAAAATTGAATTTACCTTTATGATAACTTTCTATTTGGAGAAGCGACAGCCATCTTCCTCTGACCACAGGATGTATGTTTAGAGCCAGTACAGGATACAGCTCCATGCCTGGTAATGAAACAAAATATAAGAAGTATTGATATTTCTGAGAAATTAGGTAAAACTTTTTCTTCTTAGTCTTGAATCCAATCATTCCTGAAAGACTCCCTAATCTCAGGCTGTTACTACATACACCAATAAAATATCTTTTAACTCAAGCAATTTTAAGTCTTACTTTATTTCTCTTACAAATTAAAGATCTCTAAAAGACTTATTTAACTTCATATTTTTTAAATCCTCAACTTTAAAACAATAAACTACATCCTATATACTGCATAAGGATCTGAGAAAATGTTTGGTTTGTTTTCTTTTAAAGAGTGAAGCACTATAGAAAAGCAAAGCATTTCTATTGCACTGTTAAATATGTACTGTTAGTTTTGTCTGCTCTCACCATTAGACTTTCAGATCTTAGGCAAAATATCCTCTGTATTCAAACACTTATAAGTCCACTTTGCATAAATGGTGTTAATAAATGATGCTAGCATTTTTATTCTCCCTTTTTGTAGATATGAAAACTCAAGGATCAGAGAAACTGTTGCTTGCCCAAAGCCACACTATTATTACACTATTATTATGTGAGAGCCTTTCATAATTTGAAATTAATTACCTTAAGTGGACTTACTAATGCCTTTTGGGATATTTTGCCACCCTATTGTGACACCTGTTATTGACTGCCCAACTAATGTGGAAGGAAGCTCTCTTGGCATACAGTTTGTACGTGTAGCTTTGGTTATCAGCTTGGACTTTCCACCAAAAGCCAAGACTGGCAATACTCTCTACCTGCAGATCTTTCCTAGAGTCTCAGCTTATTGCTTTAAAGTTGGGGCTTTGACAATTGCCCTCACTGACATCAGAAACCCTACTAGTCAGTTCTGTCCATATGCCCAGAAACATTGTAAAGAGTATTTTTCCATACCTAGATGATTCCAAGTGCATGATTAGAAAGCTTCTGAATTGACTGTTATTTCACTGACTCGGTTGAGGAATTCAATTATAAAAGTCCAGCATTAAGAAGCATATAGATATGGCTTTAAAAATAGGAAGGAAAAGAAAAATGGCATCAAGTACTTCCTAAAACTTATTATTTTTATAAGGTGAAAATGTTGACCTTAAATTGAAAACTATAATTCTATTATCCTAAAGAAATCATCAAACTCCAGTAAAATAGAGTTAGTGACAGTTTGTATCTTTAACACTCAGTGGAATATAGTTGGTTAGCAACAAGAGTGGGAGCTTGGTGTGGGGTCTGGCCATGTTTCCTTAATAACATCATTCATAGGAGAACCAGCAAGACCAAGCATGCCAAGATTTTATTTGCTACCACAGGCTTTAGATAATAAGATTTGTTCATCTCACTTCGTAAGGGAAAAGAAAGTATTCCTCCTTTTCTTATCCTGAAGCAAACTTGCCACCGAGGCAGTACCTAGGAATAAGCCTACTTAAGGAGATGAAAGACCTGTACTTAGAAAACTATAAAATACTGATGAAATCAAAGACAACACAAACAGATGGAGAGACATACCATGTTCTTGGATTGGAAGAATCAGTATTATAAAAATGACTTTATTACCCAAAGCAATCTACAGATTCAGTGCAAACCCTATCAAATTACCAATCCCATTTTTCACAAAATTAGAGCAAAAAATTTTACAATTTGTATGGAAACACAAAAGACCCCAAATAGCCAATGTAATCTTGAGAAAGAAAGGCTCCCTGACTTCAGACTAAACTACAAAGCTACAGTCATCAAGACAGTATGGTACTGGCACAAGAACAGAAATACAGATCAATGGAACAGGATAGAAAGCCCAGAGATAAACCCAAGTACCTATGGTAAACTAATCTATGACAAAGGAGGCAAGAATATACAATGGAGAAAAGACAGTCTCTTCAATAAGTGATGCTGGGAAAACTGGACAGCTACATATAAAAGAATGAAATTAGAACACACCCTAACACCATACAAAATATAAACACAAAATGATTTAAGACTTAAATGTAAGATAGGACACTATAAAACTCTTAGAGGAAAACTTAGGCAGAACACTGACATAAATCACAGCAAGATCTCTTTTGACCCACTTCCTACAGTAATAAAAAATGAAAGCAAAAATTTAAAAATTGAGACCTAATGAAATTTAAAAGCTTTTGCACAGCAAAGGAAACCAGCAATGAGACAAAAAGACAACCCTCAGAATGGGAGAAAATATTTACAAATGAAGCAGCTGACAAGAGATTAATCTCAAAAATATACAAACAGCTCATGAAGCTCAATATCAAATAAAACAAACAACCCAATCCAAAAATGGGCAGAAGACCTAAATAGACATTTCCCCAAAGAAGACTTACAGATTGTCAAGAAGCACATGAAAAGCTGCTCAGCATCACTAATTATTAGAGAAATGCAAATCAAAACTACAATGAGGTATCACCTCACACCACTTAGAATGGGCATCATCAGAAAATCTACAAACAACAAATGCTGGAGAGGGTGTGGAGAAAAGGGAACCCTCTTGCACTGCTGGTGGGTATGTAAATTGATACAACCACTATGGAGAACAGGATGGAGGTTCCTTAAAAACTCAGAATAGAACTACCATACGACCCATCAGTCCCACTACTGGGCATATACCCAGAGAAAACCCTAATTCAAAAAGACACATGCACCCCAATGTTCATTGCAGCACTATTTACAATAGCCAGGTCATGGAAGCAACCTAACTGCCCATTAACAGATGAATGGATAAAGAAGCTATGGTACATATATACAATGGAATATTACTCAGCCATAAAAAGGAATGAAATTGGGTCATTTGTTGAGGTGTGGATGGATCTAGAGACTGTCATACAGAGTGAAGTAAGTCAGAAAGAGAAAAACAAATATCGGATATTAACACATGTATGTGGAACCTAGAAAAATGGTCCAGATGAACCAGTTTGCATGGCAGAAGTTGAGACACAGATGGAGAGAACAAACATGGACACAAAGGGGGGAAAACCGTGGGGGGGTGGGGATGGTGGTGTGATGAATTGGGTGATTGGGATTAACGTATACAGTGATGTGTATAAAATTGATGACTAATAAG
Source organism: Neophocaena asiaeorientalis asiaeorientalis (assembly GCF_003031525.2). NCBI lineage: Eukaryota > Metazoa > Chordata > Mammalia > Artiodactyla > Phocoenidae > Neophocaena > Neophocaena asiaeorientalis. Next base: position 265,967 of record NW_020175529.1, read on the forward strand.
AACCTGCTATATAAAAAAGTAAATAAAATAAAATTCCAAAATTAAAAAAAAATACCGAAAAAACAACTAATACTAAATTTTCTTTGGGTTATTTGTATGGAAATATGTTAATAAAAACAAACAAACAAACAAAAAAACCTACAATGGGGTATCACCCCACACTGGTCAGAATGACCATCATCAAAACATCTACAAACAATAAATGCTGGAGAGGGTGTGGAGGAAAGGGAACCCGCTTGCACTGTTGGTGGGAATGTAAATTGATACAGCCACTATGGAGGACAGTATGGAGATTCCTTAAAAACTAAAATTGGAACTACCGTATGACCCAGCAATCCTACTCCTGGGCATATATTCATAGAAAACCATAATTACAAAATTTACATACACCCCAGTGTTCATTGTAGCACTATTTACAATAGCCAGGACATGGAAGCAACATAAATGTCCATCAACAGAGGAATGGATAAAGAAGATGTGTTCATGTGTACAATGGAATACTACTCAGCCATAAAAAGGAACAAAATTGTGCCATTTGCAGAGACGTGGATGGACCTAGAGACTGTCATACAGAGTGAAGTAAGTCAGAAAGAGAAAAACAAATATCGTATATTACCTCATATATGTGGAATCTACAAAAATGGTACAGATGAACCTATTTGCAAAGCTGAAATAGAGACACAACCGTAGAGGCCAAACATGAACACCAAAGCAGGAAAGAGGGGTGGGATGGCTCGGGAGATTGGCATTGATATATATACACTACTATGTATAAAATAGATAACTAATGAGAACTTATTGTATAGCACAGGGAACTCTACTCAATGCTCTGTGGTGACCTAAATGGGAAGGAAATTCAAGAAAGGGATATGTATATATATATAGCTGATTCATTTTACTGTACAGTGGAAATTACAACATTGTAAAGTAACTATACCCCAATAAAAATTAAACAAAAAGTTCAATTATCAATGTTGCAAAGGCAAGCTTGATACTAGAGGATCCAGTGGGAGAGACTGAGGGATTCTCTATGAGCCAGTTCACTAGGGAAAATGAAGACTTGTGAAGAATGGAAGGAAGATATCAGAGAGAAATAGAGGAGGGCAAAAAAACCCATAACAAGAATAGATACATTTTTTTAAAAAATTGATTTAATACTGGTTTTTATTTCTGAATGGTAGAAATTGATACATGAAAGACAGAGAAAATACTCAACTGCATTAAAAGTAAAAGTTATGGGTGTATTCTCATAAAGTTAATCTCTTATATCTGAGCCACTCTCTGATGTCATCATGGCTGTTAGCTTGTTTGATGATGAATCACAGGGTTTCTGTCCATGAGGCACTCACAGGAATAAGTAGAAACAAGATATATAAATAAACAAATTCCACTAAAATAAAAGTATGTCATGTTCACAGGGAGTACTTGACTACATGGACCTAATCTTCAGAGATGCAGGCGTTCACATGACCTGAACTGCATGTTTTCTTATGTCTTTATACATTTTCACATGCCAGAAACATGCCCCCATACTTGCTGAATACAGATTTATAACCACACTTTTATTTAAATTTCCAATTTTACATTCATTAAAATATAGGAGGCTTGAAATAGCAAAAATCTGCATCTTGCAGATGCGATATGTGATATTGCCCTTTCCTAGGTGTTGGCCATTCAAATAGGTGTGTATACCTTTTTCAAAGATAAGAAGTCAGAGGGGGAGAACCCCAGTACTGAGACCATGGCTAATTCTAGAAAATGGCAGATTACTAATCAACTGGCAATATTATTATGGTTATTAGTTTTATGATATTAGTTATTTTTGCCTTCCCCTGCTAGAGTACAGGATGGTATCTTTTTCTGTTATATTTACTAATATCTGCCAAATGCCTGGATTTGCAGGTACTCAGTGAAAAACAAAATGTATCATTGAATAAATGTGTTGAGGGTAGAACCATGGCAAACATTAGAGAAGGATATGTTTATATGTGCATACACACACACACACCCCCAACCAAGGGGAGAGTACCATTACCTTTCATTTTTCAAATGAAAAAAGTGTGAAAGAAAAATGTTGCCTGCCATATCAGGAAACAAAGGGTATTGCAACCCTCAAGATGCTGCAGCCACCCCCAGTGGTGCACCCTGAGGGGACTCAGGATGGAAAAGAACAGGATACTGACCTTAGATAGCTAAAGTGCATATCAAAAGAATGATTTCAATCAGCCCAGACTCTTACATCTTCCCACACATAACGTACTACATTCGTTAACTTTAGATGTCTGGTTTTCTTTAACAGTAATCTTTTGAAGTTCAGACTATCTGGTCTTCATTGCAAAAAATTCCTATATATCCTGGCTCCTCCCTTACCTCTTTGGAACAGTCCCTCAGAGTTATCTGAGAGGTTGCATCCTGGGCTTAAGTCCTCAGTTTTGTCCACCAAATAAAAACACAATTCTCAGCTTTTAGGTTGTGCATTTTTCTTTCAGTCAAGAAACGTAAAGTCAATTGATGGGATTTGGAGACTAAAGAAAAATTTAACATTTTTTTCCGTATTACTTAAGAAAATGTAATTAACCTGTCTTTGGAATTCCTATTAAATTTTAATACGATTACTTTTTTGTGGGAGTGTAATTTATTTATTTTTAATTAAAATATAATTGACATACAATGTCATATTAGTTTCAGGTCTACATCATAGTGATTCTATATTTATATGCATTTTGAAATGGTCTCCACAATATCTAGTGACCATCTATTGCCATACAGAGTAATTACAATGTATTGACTCTTTCCTATGACTTAGTTATTTTATAACTGGAAGTTGTACCTGTTAATCCATGTCACCTATTTTGCACAATCTCCCAATCTCCTCTTCTCTCTGGCCTATACCAGTTTGTTCTCTGTATCTGTAAGTCTGTTTCTGTTTTGTTCGTTTTTTGGGTTTTTTTAAGATTCCACATGTAAATGAGATTGTTTAGTATCTGCCTTTGTCTGATTTATTTCACTTAGCATAATGCTCGCAAGTTCTATCCATGTTGTTGCAAATGGGAAGATCACATTCTCTTTTATGACTGAATAATATTACACCGAATATGTATATATATATGTGTGTGTGTGTGTGTGTGTGTGTGTATATATATATATATATATATATATACATATGACATTTTCTTTATCCATTCATCAATCAATGAACACTTAGGTTGTTTGCATACCTTAGCTATTGTAAATAATGCTGCAGTGACCATAGGGGTACAGATATTTTTTCTAGGCATGCAGTTTTCATTTTCTTCAGATAAATACCCAGAAAGGGAATTGATGGATTCAATGGTAGTTCTATTTTTTAAATTTTCCTGAGGAAACTTCATACTCTTTTCCATAGTGGCTGCACCAATTTACATTCCCACCAACAGTACAAGAGAATTCCCTTTTCTTCACATAGTCACCGACACGTGCTATTTTTTGTCTTTTTTTTTTTTTTTTTTTTTT
>NW_020175529.1:269605-376525 GCF_003031525.2 Neophocaena asiaeorientalis asiaeorientalis
CCCGTGTCCCCTGCATCGGCAGGCGGACTCTTAACCACTGCGCCACCAGGGAAGCCCTATTTTTTGTCTTTTTGATAATCACGATTCTGACAGTTATGAGGTGATGGCTCATAGTGATTTTGATTTGCATTTCCCTGATAATTACTTCTACCCTTTGCCTATCCCCATTCTCTAATCCCTGCCAATCTTATCCTTGTACACTTCATGATCATAGCATTACAAATTAACAACCAAGAAGGCATATTTTATTTTATTTAGTTGCTGACAGAAAAATTTACACTCTTTAGAATTCCAGACTTTTCCTAATTTAATTCCAACTTTATATTAAAATACATCAATTTTAACCTAAACAAAATTCCAAAAAGAGAATACATATTTCCCTATATATATCTTACACATTTTGGTCTTTATCTCTTGGTATCACACTGTCATCTATTCCAGATCTATTTTCATTACATTTGACTAAGGAGTTGTTCTACACGCCTATTTTAAGGATGCTCACTTAGACTTTGTCATACAAAAAAATATAATGCAAAGTCCCAGTTCTCAAATGTTGATTTTTTGTTGTTGGTCTCTTTTGGGCTTAAAAAAGAACACAAAAAATATTCTCTTTATACTATTAAGATATAAACGAGCCCTAACAGAATGCTAGGCAATTGATCAGTCACAGGGCCTTTCTTAGTGTGGTTTAAGAGGTGACAAATATCTACAACCAACAGGAATTAAAATAAATATTTTATGTATATAAATTTTGCATTTAATGGTAGTCTCTCAGCAGAACTAGACTGGACAAATCATATTTCAGAAGACTTGGATGGATTTCTCTGTTTTCCACTGGAAGCAGGAAAAGCAGGAATAAAACAAATCCAAAATGTCAGGATTTCTTCTTGCCTAAATTTACCTACAAAATTTAGCAGGCAGTTCTGCTAGATAAATAAATGAAACAGATAAAATCAATCAGTCTTTGGAACAATGATGAAAATAACTACCATTTATTGAGCACTTATGTGCCCAGTACATTTATTTTTATTTACCTTTTATTTATTTATTTATTTTTAACATTTTTATTGGAGTATAATTGCTTTACAATGGTGTGTTAATTTCTGCTTTATAACAAAGTGAATCAGTTATACATATATATATATATATATATATATATAACTTCACTCTGTATGACAGACTCTAGGTCCATCCACCTCAGTACAAATAACTCAATTTCATTTCTTTTTATGGCTGAGTAATACTCCATTGTATATATGTGCCTCATCTTTGTCCATTCATCTGTTGATGGACACGTAGGTTGCTTCCATGTCCTGGCTATTGTAAATAGAGCTGCAATTGTGTTACATGACTCTTTTTGAATTATGGTTTTCTCAGGGTATATGTCCAGTAGTGGGATTGCTGGGTCTTATAGTAGTTCTATTTTTAGTTCTTTAACAAACCTCCATACTGTTCTCTATAGTGGCTGTGTCAATTTACATTCCCACCAAAAGTGCAAGAGGGTTCCCTTTTCTCCACACCCTCTCCAGCATTTATTGTTTCTATAAATGATTTATTGTTTCTATAAAAGATTTTTTGATGATGGTCATTCTGACTGGTATGAGATGATATCTCATTGTAGTTTTGATTTGCATTTCTCTAATGATTAATGATGTTGAGCATTCTTTCATGTGTTTGTTGGCAATCTGTATATCTTCTTTGGAGAAATGTCTGTTTAGGTCTACTGCCCATTTTTGGATTGGGTTGTTTGTTTTTTTTTTGATATTGAGCTGCATGAGCTGCTTGTAAATTTTGGAGACTAATCCTTTGTCAGTTGCTTCATTTGCAGATATTTTCTCCCATTCTGAGGGTTGTCTTTTGGTCTTGTTTATGATTTCCTTTGCTGTGCAAAAGAGCTTTTAAGTTTTATTAGGTCCCATTTGTTTATTTTTGTTTTTATTTCCATTTCTTTAGGAGGTGGGTCAAAAAGGATCTTGCTGTGATTTATGTCATAGAGTGTTCTGCCTATGTTTTCCTCTAAGAGTTTAACAGTGTCTGGCCTTACATTTATGTCTTTAAGCCATTTTGAGTTTATTTTTGTGTATGGTGTTAGGGAGTGTTTTACTTTCATTCTTTTACATGTAGCTGTCCAGTTTTCCCAGCACCACTTATTGAAGAGGCTGTCTTTTCTCCACTGTATATTCTTGCCTCCTTTATCAAAGATAAGGTGACCATATGTGCGTGGGTTTATATCTGGGCTTTCCATCCTGTTCCATCGATCTATATTTCTGTTTTTGTACCAGTACCATACTGTCTTGATTACTGTAACTTTGTAGTATAGTCTGAAGTCAGGTAGCTTGATTGCTCCAGCTCCATTTTGCTTTCTCAAGGTTGTTTTATCTATTCAGGTCCATACAAATTGTGATATTTTTTGTTCTAGTTCTGTGAAAAATGCCATTGATAATTTGATAGGGATTGTATTGAATCTGTAGATTGCTTCGGGTAGTATAGTCATTTTCACAATGTTGATTCTTCCAATCCAAGAACACGGTATATGTCTCCATCTATTTGTATCATCTTTAATTATTTTCTTCAGTGTCTTTTAATTTTCTGCATACAGGTCTTTTGTCTCCTTAGGTAGGTTTATTCCTAGATATTTTATTATTTTTGTTGCAATGGTAAATGGGAGTGTTTTCTTAATTTCACTTTCAGATTTTTGCATCATTAGTGTATAGGAATGCACGAGATTTCTGTGCATTAATTTTGTATCCTGCTACTTTACCAAATTCATTGATTAGCTCTAGTAGTTTTCTGGTAGCATCTTTAGGATTCTACATTTGTAATTGATCTCATTTAATCCTTGTAACATCCTTCTGAGGTAGGCTCTATTTTCATCTGTACCTTAAAAATGAGGAAGTCCTGGGCTTCGCTAGTGGTGCAGTGGTTGAGAGTCTGCCTGTCGATGCAGGGGACATGGATTCGTGCCCCGGTCCGGGAAGATCCCACATGTCGCGGAGTGGCTAGGCCCGTGAGCCATGGCCGCTGAACCTGCACGTCCGGAGCCTGTGCTCCGCAACGGGAGAGGCCACAACAGTGAGAGGCCCGCGTACCGCAAAAAAAAAAAAAAAAAAAAAAAGAAAAATTAGCATAAATATATTTAATTAAAAAAAAAAACTATTTTCTTTGCACAGATATTATGTGTAGCAAATAAAAATCAATTCGGTAGATATTCCTATTTTTTAAATATGCTTAACTATAGTTTTTGTACACACTTGAGAATTCAAAATGATACTACCACTTTGGAAGACAGTTTGGCAGTTTCTTACAAAATGTACTCTTACTATATGATACAGCAATTCTGCTTCTTGTTATTTACCCCAAGTTGTGTAGCTTACACAAAAACCTACATACATGTGTTGACAGCAGCTTTATTCATAATTGTCAAATCTTGGAAACAACTAAGATGTCCTTCAGTAGGTAAATGCATAAATAAACTGTAGAAAATCCATACAATGGAATATCATTCAAAGCTAAAAAGAAATGAACTGTCAAGACATAAAAGAAACTTAAATGCCTATTGCTAAGTGAAAGTAGCTAATCTGAAAAGACTTCATACTGTATGACTTAAACTATATGATATCCCAGAAAAGGCAAAACTAGGGAGAAAAAGTTCAGTGATTGTGGGGGACGGGCAAGTAAAGGGAAGAGATGAATAGGTGGACCACAGAGGCTTTTTAGGTAGTGAAAATGCTGTTTGATAATGATGGATATATGTTATTAAACTTCTGTCCAAACCCACAGAATGTGCAACACCAAGAGTGAAACATAATGTAAACTATGGACTTGGATGATTATGCTGTGTCAGTGTAGGTTCATTTTTGGTTCAAAAGAAAAAAATGACCATTCTTGTAAAAAATGATGATGGGTGAGGCTATGCATGTGTGAGGACAGGGAGTATATGAGAAGTCTGTGTACGTTTCTCTCAATTTTAAACCTTAAAAACTCTCTATTCTTGGAAATACACATGTTAAGCAAGTTTTGAAATGGTACTGAGAAGGATTTGTATGTCATAATTTTGTATCATTTTGACTTTTTTCAGCTAAATGAGCTAGGTGACAAAGCTTGAGAGATACTTGCAGATAAGAAAATCAGCAATAAAAACAATTACAACAGCAATTGACATGCTTTCGAATCCTGAATGAGGAAGAAAGGAAAGCTAGAATATAGCTAATAGATTGGTAGGAAACAGGTTGGTGAAAAAAAAGGATGTCTCTGAGTTTAAAAAGTAGATATATTGAATAGGAGAGACTGAGAACTAGAAAAGCATGAGATCAGATAATGGAATTTTGTAGTATAAATATTAATTGGCTATTTCTGGATTATGACAAAGTTTTAGGTTGTTGCCAAGAGGTATATGAGGATGTATGTGGCATGAAGCTTAGAGCCATTGATGTTGAGGAAGAGAAACAATTATAAAACATGTGGATTAAATATCAATTAATGAAGACACTTATCTCCTAAAATAATGGTGGTACTTAAAGACATCCATAAGGCCAGTGACTTAATCTTCAGTGAGTAAGAGAAAGACAGTGAGAAAGACAGTATTATGACCAGATGATCTGAATTCAAGTTTCTCTCAAGAATGAAAGATTAATAGTTTGAAATAGTAACTATCATAAGAACAACATCTAAATTCCTGTTCTTGATAGCTTCATCCCTGCCATCAATGTGTGATTGCTAGAAGCTCATCAACATGAAGTTGAATGGACCACAGGAGAGGGCACTGATTTCGCAGAGATTAGGGTTTGTATAAGAAAAGGAAAGAATGGACAGAAAGAATATCCATTGTAGTTGATTTATAGTGAAACCAGCTAACAGATCAAAGAAGCATAAATCTGGCAGAGAGGACAGAAGTGGGAGCATAAGTTAGAGGAATAATAGGTATTATTTCAAAGAGAATTGATTGTTAAACTGATTTAGCATCTCAAGGTAGTGAAAGGTGACAGAGATAAGAAGTGTTGGAGTTAGCTGATATATAGGTATCTATTGGAACTTTGTGCAAAAGTCCATCCAAGATAGTTACAACACAACCTGAAGCATTTGGTGCTGTTTGAGAGTAATGTTTTATGTTTGTTAAACAGTTGCTCACACTTTTACATAAAAGTTTTGCTGGAAAAATAGATGGTAAATCTCCTATTAGCTTTTCTTCCAAGGAGAAAGATGTTTATTTAAAAGAGAAAAAGTGATCAGACAACAATGATGAATTCTTTTAAATATATATATATATATATATATATATATAATTTGTAAAATATCCTTTAAAAAACTAAATTATTTTTCAGGAAGAAGCATATTTTTCTTATTTTCATACTGCTATATCTGTTTTAAAACACTGATTTCTCTACTATTCCTGTAAATCACCCAGAAGCAGCTTATATTTGTGTGACTCTAAGCCACATATATTTCTCATTATTGAATAGTACCCTTTTCTGACTTTTTCTGATAAGGCTAAATTGAACTGATGTGAGAGAAACATACTTCTTACTGAAAATATTCATTTTTCATAGGCAGAATTCCAGTATCATGCACCAAACAAATGTAGAAACAAATTCTGAATTCTACACAGGCAGTTTTGGGAAAAACAATCACAGTTTCACAGTATTGTTCATAAGCAGAAATATTAACGGTTGTAAAGGATGGATATTGTTCTTCTTTCTCCAATGCTGTTTAATTAGTTCTCACAGTCATCCTTTTATTAGACCACAGAAGGTTAGATTGGGACAGGCATGTACTTTTCTGTCAGGCAGTCTTGACTCTTCAGGACTCTGTGGTTGATTGGCATTTACTGGTGATATAGGGCTGCCTGACCACAGAGCCTGGACTATTAATTATTGAACTGTACTGCCCCTCATAGTACCAAGTCATATGGCTGGAATGAGGAATGAATAAAATATTTATCTCTCTTATCCTCTCCCTTCATTGTACTGTATAGGACAATAACGTTATTTTTCCAGAATTTTATAACTATCAGGTGGTAGAACCAAGATTAAAAAACAAACAAAAACAAAAGCCATGCCACCACTTCACACCCAGTGCACTTTCCAATATAATGTAGTTTTCTCATCTTTGAGAACATGTTTAAAGTGAAATTGTTTTACTTAAGAAAATAAAATGAAACTTGGTGAGGGCTATAATCATTCAGTTTTTAGTCCTGGAAAAGTTTAGTAGTGGAAGAAATTAGCAATCATGAGAATGGTATTGTGCCTACTCTACAGTTTCATAGTAATTATATGTATATTGGGAATATTGGTTAATTTCTCTTTCCCTCCCTTATAATTTCATATATTTAAAAATAATATCCAAGAATTAGAGAGCTGTTCTTTTCGTTGTTAAGATTTAAAGATCATCTGTTGAAATGATTACTCATTAATTTATTCATATTCTAATTTACTTTAAACAAAAAATACGAAGTATTTTTATTTTTAATAAAGGTTGGATACATTTATGATTTGATATACATAGAGTGAAATGATTACTAGTTGAGCTAATTAACATATCAGATCCTCACAAGGTTACCATTTTGTGCATGTGATGAGAGCACAAGAAATCTACTCTGTCAGCAAATTTCTGACAGCAGAAATTAAAACACTGTAAAGTAATTATATTCCAATAAAGATGTTAAAACAAAAACTATAGTCATCATACTGTACATTAGATCTCTAGACTTCTTCATCCTGCATCACTGCAACTTTATGCCCTTTGACAAACATCTCCCCATTTTCCCCACCTCCCCTCCCCAGTTTTACTCTCTGCTTGTACATCTTCAAGGAGATTTTGCCTTTGGCAACAACATGAATGAACCTAGAGGACATTAGGCTGAGTGAAAATAAGCCAGACACAAAAACAAGTGACATCATGCACTTCTTTTCTAGGTTGAATCTACAAAATTGTGTTTTTTTTAATCCAAAACTAAATTGAGTGCTAGAATAAGCTAGACACTGATTTCAAAAATATATAGTAAAAAAAATGCCCATTACAAATACAGTTTTTCTATCTTTGTATGGGTGTTTAGGATCTAAATCTTTTATTTTCCTGCTCCTTAGAATAATAGGAAATTGACATATTGCCAAGGCTATCTCATGGAAAAATGCCTCTTCCCTTAAATTCCTATAACCAGTATCCATTGGCCTCTTAGCTATAGTTTCTCTAGATTCCAACTTGTCTTTCCTCTACTATAAGAATAACCTGAATTTATGTTGTAATAAATATCCTTTAATAAGGAATTAAGACTCTAGTGGAGATTCCTGCACCAGAATACAATGAACTACTTTAATATCTTGAATTCTAAAGAAATCCTGATTGAGTATAATCAGAGAAATTTAAAGCTCTATTATCATGTGGTGACAATCTTCTGAGTGCCCACTAGGTTCCAGGCATATGTTCCTGAAGATGAGCTATTTATGTTTTTAAGAGTTAATTATCTGAATGGTTCTGCATTGGTTTATCCCCAATTAGATGCAGCCTTTCCTCTCCAAAAGGAGGATACAAATACCACGCAGTTTTATTTAGCTTAGAGATAACAAAGAACAAAGAATATGTCTTTTTAAATTTTGAATCGATGGGTTCATTTTCAACTGTATGATTGTCAAATTTGTGTCTTCTAAAGAAATGTATGCTATAAAGCTATATGATTTTTCACATATAATTTGTGAAATGCTGCTTGCATATGCCCACCCTAACTAATTTCGTGAAGTTGATCTGAATACTTTATTTGCCTTGACACTATTTCAAGATTCATTAATAATGAGCTCTCATGAATATATGGAGATGGTACGTCAGAGCCTGTAGCATCTCTGCACTGTTTGTGGATAGGCAATGAATATCTATTAATTTGTTCTTAGTCTCCAACCTTGTCTCTTAGCATTGAACATTAACTAGTTATTTATTTTGACATTGAAAATAGAACTATCACTTTTATTGACCAAATAGGGCCACAAAGGGCAGCTCCACAGAACACAAATAAGACAACCCTAAGACAAGAGTGTAAAACTGTAGCAGACAGGTTAATACTCTTCACCCTCATCCTCTCCCACCTCCTCTCCAACCTCCTTGTAAACCTTCTCAAGGGCAGCCATGTCCTCACAGGCTTCAAAAAACTTTCCTTACTCCATGCCCTCACCCACGTACCACTGAACAAAGGCACGCTTGTCATACATTAGGTTAAACTTGTGGTTCAGGCAAGCCCAGGCCTCAGCGATGGCTGTGGCGCTGCTCAGCATGCACAGAGCAAGCTGTACTTTGGCCAGGTTTCCACCAGGTACCACAGTGGGAGGCTGGTAATTATTGCCAACTTTGAAGCCTGTCTAGTCCACAAACTGGATGCTGTGCTTGGTCTTGATGGTAGCAATGGCAGCATTGACATCTTTGGGAACCACATCACCATGGTACAACAGGCAGTAAGCCATGTATTTACCATGGTGAGGGTTGTATTTCATCATCTGGTTGGCTGTTTCAAAGCAAGCATTGGTGATCTCTGCTACAGTAAGCTGTTCATGGTAGGCTTTCTCAGCAGAGATGACAGGGGCATATGTAGCTAGAGGGAAGTGGATGTGGGGATAAGGGCACCAAGCTTGTCTGGAATTCTGTCAGATCAATATTCAGGGCTCCATCCAATCTCAGGGAAGCAGTGATGGAGGACACTATTTGGCTTATGAGGTGATTAAGATTAGTGTAGGTTGGGTGCTCAATATCGAGGTTTCTACAACAGAAGTCATAGATAGCCTCATTGTCTACCATGAAGGCACAATGAGTGCTCCAGCGTGGTGTGTGTGGTGAGGATGGAGTTGTAGGGCTCAATTACAGCTGAGGAAACCTGGGGTGCTGGGCAAATGGAGAACTCCAGCTTGGACTTCTTGCCATAATCAACAGAGAGATCCAAATCCAGTCCAAGACAAGGTCAATGATCTCCTTGCCAATGGGGTAGTGACTGCGGGCATAGTTATTGGCAGCATCTTCCTTGCCTGTGAGGAACTGCTCAGGGTGGAAGAGCTGGCAGTAGGTGCTAGTGCAAAATGCATCAATGACTGTGGGTTCCAGGTCTACAAACACTGTTGTGGGCACATGCCTGCCAGTGCCTGTCTCGCTGAAGAAGGTGTTGAAGGAGTCATCCCTTCCCCCAATAGTCTTGTCACCTGACATCTGGCCATTGGGCTGGATGTCGTGTTCCAGTCAGTAGAACTCTCAGACGGCATTGCTGATGGGGACACCGGCCTGGCCAACATGAATGGAGATGCACTCACACATGGCTGAGACTTGTAGGGTTCTGTGGCACTGGAGGAGGCGAGGGGACAGCCACAAAGATCTCCCACTAATAGATTACCAAGGAGTCCGGGGAAGAAGTAGTCAAACATTAACTATTTAAAAAGCAGTTCATTAGATATATTATTTTTTGATTTTAGAAGTATACATGTGCATTCATATACATATTATATATAGGAAGATAATATGCAACAAAATAGCAATAATACTTTTCACTGCATAAGAAAATTAGAGAAAACTTATTATCCTTATTTCTGTATTTTTAAAATGTTTTCACTCAAGTTTACAAGAAACAACACTAATACAGTTATAGCAACAATACAATTTGTTTTTACCAGTGATTTTTAACCGACCGGTACTCATAAACACATTTAGAGAGCTAATATTATGACTGTTTTGTATAAAAGAATCCACCCTCATCTTGATTGCCTTACATGAATAAGTGATAAGATTGAATCCATATATTACAACCATAAATCTTGTACATTCCCCACTACGATTTTAAAAGAAAAAGAAAAAACAAAGTGCTGACCTTTTTAGGACTGAGAATAAATACCTAACAGCAGGGAGAGAAGAGAAGCTCAACCATCAGAGAAAGATTTGGGCAAATTGAGACTCAACGTATACCTTCCAACACAGCTAGGATCTGGGTAGTTGGGCATTCAGAAGGGCAGGCTTTCTGGGCAAGGGATAGAGCACCAGGAAATCAAAGCTATGGACAAAAAATGATCATGGGATTGATGGAGATGTAGGAAAATTTAGAGAATAAAATTTTATTAAATAAGTGCCTAAATCATATTCATGTATGCTTTTAATACAATTTTGGTGAATAAACAAAAAAATTAAAAAGTGAAGAGAATATATCTAGATAGGAGGCATCTGTTTCCTCAACTATACATTTGTTGCCTAATTTATGATGAAAATAGATAAATTTTATTGTGTACTTTTTATATGCTTGTCAGTATGCTAAGAACTTTAGACACACTTTTATTTAAATACCTGAACAATTCACTTAAGTAGATATTATTGTCCCCATTTTTAAGTGACAAAACCAAAACTCAGAAGATTAAGTAACTTGGCCAAAGTAAGTCATTTAGGTAGTGGCAGAGCCAGGATTTGACACTGCATTGCCTGCATTCCAAGTTGAAGGGATTATTTCTTTTAGTATTAGGACCTTAACATTCAAGAAATTTGAACTCCAGTGACTTCATGGTTACCAAGTCTCACTATTCAGTTATGTGTGCTTTAGAAATACTTATTCTTATCCTGTATATATAATCTTTGCAAATGTCATCTGTGTATTATGCTAATAAAGCAAGTTGCATAAAAACATGCTATGACTTTGCAATTCAATCCAGACAAAAACTTTAATTAGAAAGTCATAGAAAAAGATCCTCTTACAAATTATCCAAAATTTGCTCCCTCACAACCATCTGCTATTCATACTTCTGTTACATGGAAGTCAGATATCTCGGTTTGTGAAAATTTAGTTAGTGCTATGGTAGTGCCAGTACCTACCATAGCAGTAAGTATGGTAGAACGAGGATTTATTTTTTTAATGTGCCATATACCTTAGTCATAGCTATAGCTATGGTTATCTAATACCTTCAGCTAATAGCAAAAGGGTCTGCAAGAGATTTTGTATTTTCTGTTCTTTTTTCAACATCTATAGCCTTCTGACATCATCTGACTGGAAACAGCTTTTATGTTATAGTATGTATAGTACGAAATAAAAGCGGCCTGAAATTAAAATACACATATATTTTTGAGCATTGCAATTTCACATTTATGAATATTGTTACTACAATTACAAAAGTTGCTCATCTTTACATTTTAAAATAATTCTTAATAACAAAAACAAAAAAAAAATAGCACCTAGCTGTCTGGTAATTTTCTTCTCCAATGATCAGCCCAGCTGGCAATTTAAAATTTTTAGTTATAGAGAATTTTATAAATTAAAGAAGCCCTCACCACTCCCTATTGATCCAACTTCTTTATACTAAACAAGGCAAGCAATAATGTACAATTTCTTATTTGACAAGACACTACTAAAGAAAAAAAAAGAGTAATGTATTTCAGTACATTAAGAAGTAGAACACATATTATCAGTTTCAATACTTTTCTCAATTTATTTGACAAATGTTTATTGGATAACTACTGTGCATAAAGAACTGTGCTGGGCACAAAGAATACAGCAGTGAGCCTGAATATCTACCCTGATAAATAAAAATATCTACTCTGATAAAACATAATTTTGAGGGAAAGACAGGAAAAAAGATAAAATAGAGAAGAGTCAAGTAGAAATAAGTGCTAAGGAGAAAAAGAATGGAGTGGGGGGGGAGAGAAACAGAGGGAGAGATACATATGAGGTTACTAGTTTAGGAACAGTGGTAAGGGAAGGCACTATTTATAAAGTGACGTTTGAGTACAGATCGGAATGAGGTGAGAAAATAAGCCAAGGAGCTCTGGGGGAAGATTCCAGACAAAACCCAGCAAAGATGCCACTGTGGCTGCCAAGAAGAATGTAAGAGATTTGTGGGAGATGATGTCAGATACATGGGGGTGGGGAGAGGAGGTAAGGGCTGGAAGCACATACTAGGGACATTGTTTTTTTAATCTGTATGATATAGCAACACACCAGGAGATTCCAAATAAGTAACTAGCATGGTATAACATTTTAAAAGAAACTGCTGGCTTCTGTGTGATGAATTGACTGTAGAGGACAGATAAAAGGCAATAGTGGTAAATCAGTTCTGAGCAAATTACCAGGCAACAAATAAAAGCTACCTTAGAATATAACTTGATTATTATAGGTGTTAATCCTTACACTTGAAAACAAGAAGTAGACAGACTCATATATTTTCATGGTAGAACCAAAAGGCTTTTCTAGCAGATTGGATGTGGTGAGAGAAACAAAAAAGAGAAATCAAGAGTGCCTCCAAAGATGATGAAGATACTTATCGAGAAAAATAAGACTTCAGAGAATTAGTATTTGATTCTGGAAATGAAAGTTTAAGCTGCCTATGAGGTATGCAAGTGCAGATGTTGAGGAAGCAATTGAATATAGAAATCTGAATTTTAGTAGCATGTCTGTGCTGGAGATGCAAATTTGGGAATTATCATTGTATAAATAGAATGTAACATAATAAGATTAGATGAAATCATCAAAGGACTGAGTGAAAATTGGGGTCAGGAAAAAAAGAAAACAGAAGAGTTAGCAAAGGTAATAAGGAGAAAAACTTAGGAGAATATGTTTTCCTTGAAGCCCAATGAAGAAAATGTTTCAAGAAAGAAGTCAAGAATACTCTTGGCTGTGTGAAGATGAAAACTGAAAACTGCTCATTTAGCAATGGGGAGGTTGTTGATTTTGACCAGAGCTATTTTACTAGAGTTCTAGGGGAGAAAGTCTAATTGCAGTGGGTTCAAAAAACAATAAATGAGCAGGGTAGGAGATAACATGTATAAGCACTCGCGTTATAGAGTGATGTTAGATGGAGAGGAATTTGTTATAGAGTGATGTTAGATGGAGAGGAATTTGAATACAGAGAGGGAATTTTTGTTTGTTTATAGGATATGTGTGTGTTTGTTGATGGGATTAACCCAACAGACAAGGGAAAAATAATCACACATCAAAGAGAAATGAGAATTGCTAGAATAGTATTCTAGGGACAATATTAGGGATCTAGTGCAAGAGAGGAGCTGGCCTTTCTAGATGAACGTATTTTTTTTATTCATAGTATTAGAAGGAAAGGTAGAAAAATTAAGTCCAGGTACAGATACGCTGGTACATTTTGTGATGGTGGGGGCTTGTATAAATTCTCTCTTGATTGGTTGTATTTTCTCAGGGAAAGAGAAAGATTTCCTGAGCACCATAATGAGAGGAAACATCAGGGGTTTTAAAAGTGAGGAGAAGGTATAAAAGAATCTTCTCAAAGAATGGAAGAATGAAGGGTTAAAAATATTTAGTCTAATTATTGGGTAAGATTTGGGGCCAACTGAGATCATTAATTATAATTTTAATATGAAACTATTAACCTGACCTGTGTAATTTTTACATACTTGAAGAGTAAAAGTGAAAGAAATTTAACAGAAATGAGTCATAGCTTCATGTTACGACAGTTGAGTGTCAGGTAAAATACCTCACCAAGAAGTTCTAAATGTACAGCCAAATCCCACATCCATTCTAAGTATCTCAAAACAATCACTTTTTGAATTTTTATATGCAAGATATGAGTGCCTGTGTGGCAAACTCCAGTTTGGAATTATTTTATGTGTTCTAGATAATGGAATCTAGATAATAGAATTTTGATATTTGCCTCCATAATATTTTAAGAGTAGAACTTCAATAGATGCATATTTATTTATAACGTGATCTATGTATTATACATATTCATATATATTAACATATAAATGTGCTAATTATGTGTACTATAAAAATATGAATTTAAAAGGTGAGATATAGTTAAATTATTTTACAATTATTGTATTTATCAATAACACTGAATATTTTCACTAAAAGGTACCATTAATAATGTATTCATGATGAATGTGATTGCTTCATTATTTTTAAAAATTTTCAATGAACATACAATCATTACAAGGAAATATTTTACAGCACAGGGAATATAGCCAATATTTTATAATAACTTTAAATAGAGTATGAACTGTAAAAAAATATTGTATCACTCACTATGTTGTATACCTGAAATTAATAGAATATTGTAAATCAACTATAGTTCAATTAAAAAAAAACATGCAGGCTTCCCTGGTGGCGCAGTGCTTGAGAGTCCACCTGCCGATGCAGGGGAAACGGGTTCGTGCCCCGGTCCGGGAAGATCCCACATGCCGCGCCGCAGAGCGCCTGGGCCCGTGAGCCATGGCCGCTGAGCCTGCGTGTCCGGAGCCTGTGCTCCGCAACAGGAGAGGCCACAACAGTGAGAGGCCCGCGCACCGCAAAAAAACAAAAACAAAACAAAACAAAACAAAAACATGCAAAAAGCAATTCAGAATTCTAAACAAACTTTGTTTTCTTCTGTATTTGATGATACTGGTTATCATAGCTGAAAAAGACACCTCACAACATTATGTATTTCTGATGGAAGAATTACAAACCAATTCTTTTTGATTATATAAACATATTTTTAATATTAAAATATTTAACTTGTAAATATTATAAAAGTTTTTTTTAGTTGTGTGAACATAACATAAAATTGACCACAGTGACCAGTTTTAAATGTGTGAAGTACATTCATATTGCTGTGCAACAAATCTACAGAAATTTTTTCATCTTGCAAAACTGAAACTATATACCCATTAAGCAACTTCCAATTTCCCCTTCCCCAAGCCCTTGGCAACAGCCATTTTATTTTGTATCTCTGTGATTTGACTGATCTAGGTACCTCATGTAAGTGTTTTTCTTTTTGCAACCAGTTTATTTCACTTAGCATATGTCCTCAAGGTTTATCCATGTTATAGCATGTGTCACAGTTCTCATCCTCTTAAGGCTGAATAATATTCCATTTCATGTATATACCATGCTTTGTTTACCCATCCATCCATTGACAGACAGTTGGTTTGCTTCCAATCTTTTGGCTATTGTGAATACTGCTACTACGACCATGGGTATACAAATATCTTTTTGAGACCCTGCTTTCAATCCTTTTTGGTATATATCCAAAAGCAGAACTGCTGGATCATATGGTAATTCTATTTTTAATTTTTTGAGTAACTGCCATACTGCTTTCCATAGCAGCTAGACAATTTTACATTCCGACCAACAGTGCTCAAAGATGCCTAATTCTCCCCATTCTTGTTAACACTTATTTTTTTTTAATGATAGTCATTCTAATTGTTGTAAGGTGGCATCTCACTTTGCTTTTTATTTTTATTTCCTTAATGATTAGAGATGTTATCATCTTTTCATATGCTTGCTGCTCATTTGCTTATCTCCTTTGGAAAAATGTTAATTCAATCCTTTTGCTCATTATTTTAATCAGTTTTTTGTTGTTGTTGAGCTGTAGGAGTTCTTTATAAATTCTGGATATTAACCACTTACCAGATATATGGTTTGCAAATATGTTCTCCCATTTTATAGGTTTACTGTGCCCTTTGAGGCATGCTTTTTAATTTCAATGTAGTTCAATTTATATCTATTTTTACTTTTGTTGTCACAAATTTCTTTATTCTACATTTCAATTGTTTGAAAATTTTAATTAAAATTCAGCTAGTACCTTCTAACTTCCCTAAGTCCATCCATTATTTTTTCACACTACATTTTACCTTGAACAACATGGATATGAACTGTACCAGTCCACCTATACACAGATATTTTTCACTTTGTATGTACTGTGATACTCCATGATCTGAGGTTCGTAGAATCTGTGGGTACAGAATCATAGATAAGGAAGGCAGGCTGTGAAGTTATATGTAGATTTTCTACTGCACAGAAGCTTGATGCCCCAACTTCTGCACTGTTCAAGTGTCAACTAGATTTAGATTCTGTTGCATTTTAATATTTTTATCAAGTGCATTCAAAACCCAATGACACTCTTAATCTGAAAGATTTGTAAACAGGTTAGAAATCTCTTTTTAAGTGTTTTACGTGGACAAAAAAAGTTTTTACAGATGATACCATTTCTGGAAGAAAATTATATAATTATAGAAACATTTCCAAATACTACTTGTTTTCAAAAATATTGTCTCCATGACAATTGTTTCTTTCAAAAAGAGGCTTATTTAAAACCTTATCTTCACTTCAAAGGAATAGATAATAATTTTTTTGTAACTAGCAGCTAAGCAGTATCTAGTAATAGTACTTATTAAAATCAGCAAATTTCCAACACATATTTTGTAAAAGAAGATCTCCACTTTAAATTTGACAACTTTAAGAACTGCACTAAGAACTACCCAGTGAATTTCTATGTGTTACGAATGCTATTCACAATAAAAATATTTCAATAATTTCAATATATACTTATTGTTAAAGGTTTTTCTTTTCAGTAGACTTATGATGCAGTGAAGGATGATGGAGAGAGTACATTTTATATGTAGTATCATATATATATATATATATATATATGAACTTACCACTGTTTTTTTTTTCCGCTGTTTGGTACCCAGTCAAAGGTATTACCTCCTCAATGGTTACAAAGTTAGACTTGTACAATTTTTATTAGAAAAAAATTATTAATGAGAATATTTTTGATACATGATTATTTTGGTATTTCACACACATACACACACACACACACACACACACACAAAGTGGCATTCTACTTCTTTATAGAAGTAGAATCTAGCAAATGCCATAAGTTGAGACATGTTTAAAACATCTGTACTTTTATCCAACTGTAAGTATTTGACATTGCAAAGATAACAATTGATTTCTCAGTGATATTTGGATTATTTTCTTTACGCCATTAAGTTAGGAATTGATAGCATAATTTGGTTGAGTATTTAACAGCACAGATATTCGTCACTACACTGGTTGGCGCTTTTCTACTAGGTTAAAAGAAAACTACCAAAAATGCCACCCAAAAATCCCGAGTAAAACATATTTTTTTAAGAATTATGTAGTGGGCTTCCCTGGTGGTGCAGTGGTTGAGAGTCCGCTGGCCGATGCAGGCGACACGGGTTCGTGCCCCAGTCCGGGAAGATCCCACATGCCGCAGAGCGGCTGGGGTCGTGAGCCATGGCCACAGAGCCTGCGCGTCCAGAGCCTGCGCGTCCAGAGCCTGTGCTCCGCAATGGGACAGCCACAGCAGTGAGAGGCCCGCAAAAAAAAAATTGTGTAGTTACAGCATTCTATATCATTAAAATATTAATACCATGTATTCAATTTGATAGACTCTCTACTTGAATTGTTTTTTTAATAATATAGATTAGTTTAGTTGACTTTGACAGGTTTGCCCACCTCTTAGATAATATTAAAAAGCTAATGTAGTTTGATCAATTTTGACAAGTTTGTCCATTTATTTCATCACTACTTTGCAAAACAAGAAAATATTAGAAACAGTTTTTCACAGTTGAATTTTATTTCTGTACTAATATATTTGATTTTTTAAAGTAAAAAAATTAGCTATATTAAAATATAGGTTTGCTTTTTAGGATTTAAAGGGACTAGTTTTGTCTAAAGCAATTGTTGAATATATTTAAAATAGAGGATGAATTTGATTTTTCTTAGAACTCTTCCTTATTCAGATTGGAATAAAATGAATTGTGTGGTTGATGCTTGTCTGTGGAAATAGTCTCCCTTTTATCACATTATAATATTTGGGGAAAATTTACTACTGATAGTAAACTTGATGAGTATTTAAAGCCAAGAGAGTCTAGTCATTGCACAGATTTTCTAGCATAGAAAACCATTCCAAAATGCCATGAAAAAGGTCAATTCTGGGTACAATAATTTAAAAATAAACTTTTATTATGAAATATTTTTCGATTCACAAAAATTGTAAAAATGGCACAAGTAGTCCCCATATTCCTGCACTATTTCCCCAAACGTTATCATCTTATATAACTATGGTAAACTTGTCCTAGCTAAGCAACTAACATTAGTGTATTACCATTAACTAGAATCTAGATTTCATCGAGGCTTCAGTAGTTTTGTCACTAAGTTGGTTTGTATTCCAGGATTCAATCCAGCACACCACAAAATTGCATTTCATCATCACGTCTCTGTATTCTTCTCCAGTCTGTGATAATTTATTTTTGAGTTTTACAGCTTCCTTTAAAACATACTTAAAAGTAAATTATCTAGAATTCTCTAGTGTGGTGGTGTCTTTTACTTGTTAGTTAATTACTTTGTTTTACAAAGCAATTGAGCCTTGTCAAACCAACTTATTTCTTTGCACAATGCAGAAGTAAAGCTGGAATTCAAAAAGCATGCACAAATGTATAAACCTCAAACCTGATGTTCAGAACCACTGATGAGAAGAGTCATAATTATCAGACTCAAAAACATGCAAAAAAAAAAAAAAAAAAGAGTCTGAATCAGGAACATAAATCAATGAATCAATTTTGCTAGGAAAAAAAGTGACAAATGGGAAGTGATATGTCCTAGGAGAGATAACTTTCAATAAGGGCTTCATTTTCCTCCTCAGGAAATAAACCTAGAAATGCCAAAATAATCTTGCTTCAGAAAGGATAAAGCCCTACAGATTTTTACAAGGAATGGTTGTTTAGAAAATAGACCTCAGATAAATAAATAAATACAGATAAATAAACTGTACTTATCCTTTCCTGTGAATTTCTTGTTTTGAAAGAAGCAAACAATGGCAATAAATCTAATTTATAAATTTTATTTTGAAGTGATATTTGAAGCCAAGTTGCAGAAGTGTGGAATTGGAAAGAATTTTAAGTACCACTGAATTTAATTTGTTTATTTTACAAATGAGGAAACTGAAGCCCCAGAAGGCTTAGTGACATTACCAGGACCACAAAAGTGCTTAGCGAGGACACAGCAAATATCCAGTTTTCCTTATTCATGACAAAAGAAGTAGTGCTGTTTTCCTGTTTACTTAATGGAATAGTCTGGCAGGATTTGAGAATATAGGGCTAGTGACAGAAATTGCCCAAGTTGTTAGGAATAATATTACAGGATGTGTGGAGACTAACGAACTAGCTGAATACAGAAAGAAATTACATCCACAGAGATGGGTAGCAATTTTTGAGAGTGGAGCAATAGATGAAAAAATGAGGCTTAGCTTGGGTGAAGCAAATTGTAAGATATGAATATTCAGTACACATTTTTTTCTTCAGAATTTGAGATTGTTGTAAAAGTGACTTAGGCAGTTATGAAACAATTTTGATTGAACTGTGAGAAATATGGTTTGTAGCTTTACATGATAGTGGTATGCTATTGAGGAGATTTTATTCTATTCATTTAAGTCAGTCTTAGTTAATAGGTTGATGCTGAGATCATGGGAACCCTTGAGAAAGTCAAAGAAAGAATGAGAGAATAAATATTTCATGAGGGACATTGTGGAGTTTTGATGTGTTCTCAGAATATGAAGCAGAAGATCTCTCTGAGGCTAATTCTGTCACTGTTGCCACCAAATGCCTGGATCGGAAAGATGGAAATAAAACAAAAAGCTTCCAATTATTTTGAAATCATTTTAATGAAGAAGAAAGGCTAGGGAGAAAATATACATGCAACAAAATACTCCAATTAATTCATGTTCAAGAGAAGGTAAAGAAAATTGAGGCGTTTGAATTCAGAACTTTCTATAAGTAAGCTGGCATCCCAAATCGGTCCAGAGAGATGTTAAACTTTACACATACTCTATCCAATTATAAGGGCATTTCAGGCTAAGGACAAAACTCCCAGGAAGATACCAAAAAATACTTGTCCATGCAAATCAGTAGTTTTTTGGGAGGGGAGAAAACATGGTATGGTTCAGAAATAACATTCTTTATTGCTTACCTTGAAAACATGAATATTCTGTTGGTATTTTTATAAGAATAACTCTAGGAAATTAAACATTGTCACATATTTGCTTCATAATTTCTCAGGAAAAAGATATTTACAAATGTTGCAGCTGGTCTTGGAGGACTTCTTCAATCTACTTTTTCCTCTTCACCAAGGATTATCATGCCCTACGCATGCTCACTAAACATATGTAGTTCTTTGCATTATTCAAAAAATATAGTTAAATGATACTATACTATATAAATATCTTTTTAATACTTGCTATTTTCACCTTACATTATGTTTCTACAGTTTCATGATGTTGATACATGTAGCTCTAGTTGATTTGATTTCACTTCTCTGAATGTCACTTTCTTTTATATATTTTCTTGTTTAAGGAGTTCAGATTGTTTTAAATTTTTCTATTACAAACACTGGACATTTTTCTATTGTGTTGCTTCATACTCACAAACACTTAGAATCTGAAATGTATTAAATATTGTAAACTTTATTTTTAACCTCTAATTAGTCATAAATTTAGGCATATTTCCATGTTTATCCTCTGGTAGAGATCCTCTTATATGAATACTTTGCTCATGTCTCTTATTTATATATTGCCATTAATATTTGTATTGACTTAAAAGTTCTAAGTTTTGTTACTGTTTTGGTTTCTACTGCTCTATAATAAACCACTCTAAAACTCAGTAACTGAAAACAACAATTTATTATTTCTCTGGCTCATGTAGGTAACTGCACTCAGCTGGAGAATTCTTTGTTCCCTGGGCTATAGCTGAGGTTACTCATGCAGCTGCATTCAGCTGGGAGTTTGGCTGGATGGAGACAGGAAAAATTTGGGTTCTCTAGAAAAATATGATGGGCTAACATGTGCATCAAGACCTATGAAATTTCTGAAGTTTTACCCTACTTGCAAACTAAATGTTTTCCCACCAGTTTTCAATTCTATAATACTGTGCAGATAGTTTTAAATTCACTTCTTTCCAGGTAGTTAAACAAGAAATAGTCTCAGCTACGTCAAGCTTTTTCCAAGAATTTAAATGAGTGGAAAGGAAGGGAGAAAGGGAAGAGAGGGAGAAGAGAAAGAAAAAGGAAGGAAAGAAGGAAGGGAGGGAGAAAAGGGAGGTGAAAGGAGGAAGGGGGGAAGAAAGGAAAGAGAAGGGAATTTTAAAAAAAAGAGATTAAAATTTGTCACAATGAATCAATATTGATATTTATTGATAAAAAGTTCATACTTTGTTCAGATTTCCTCAGTTTTTCCCTAATGTCTCTCTTCTGTCCCACAGTATCATTAGAGATATTTCATTACATTTAGCCATTATTTCTCTTTAATCATTCCTTATGACTGTGACATTTTCTCAGATTTTCCTTGTTCTTGGTTACTTTGACATTTTTGAGGATTACTGGTTAGGTATTTTTTAGAATGTCCTTCAGTTGGGATTTATGTGTAATCGTTTTAATTAAGATTATACTGGGATAATGTGTTTTTTAAGAGGAAGATCACAGAGGTCATTCTCATTATATATAAAAGATACACACAATTAACACGACTTATTGCTGTTAACCTTGATCCCCCTGGCTTGAGCTAGCATTTGTCAGGTTTTTTCAATGTAAAACTACTCTTTTTTTCTTTTTTTTCCTCACTTTCCATACTGTATTCTTTGGAAGAAAGCAACTATGTGCAGACCACATTTAGGGAGTGGAGAATTATGTTCCACTTCTTTAAGAATAGTATATGTACAGAAATTCTTTGGAATTCTTCTATAGAAGAGATATGTCTATTCTCATTTATCCAATAATGTGTTTATGTCAGTATAGTTTCAAGAATTTTTATCCTTTGGGTTATAATCCGATACTTCTTTACTTGCTTTCTTGCTCAAATTGTTCGTTTTAGCTGTTGAAATGACTTTCATATGGCTCATGCATCCCTTTGACATATTGTATCAGTGGTGGGTGTGGAAATTTTTTTTGGGGGGGTGGCTTTATCTGCCACTACAAGATGCTGCCATCTCCTGTTGTATAGTTCTTGACTCATTCCTGCAATCAGCTAATTCTTCAAGGAATCTTGGTTTCTTTTGTTAGATAATAGTATTAAAAACCAAGATCTGGATGCTAGCTGTACTCATTGCTAATGGGGTATAATTTATTCTAGGCCCTCTCACATATATATATGCAAACTGTATCTATATTAATCTAAACATGAGTTCATACTCCCGTCTCCAACTCTAATCCTAATATTACCACATGTATTTATTCTAACCTCCTATTTCTTGCCTATATATATATATAATTTTTTTTTCTTTTTTTGCCACGTGGCATGCAGGATTTTAGTTCCCTGACCAGGGATCAAACCCATGGCCCCTGCAGTGGAAACATAGAGTATTAAGCACTGACCACCAGGGAAGCCCTTTCTTGCCTATCTCTTTTTTTGTGTGTGTGTGGTACGTGGGCCTCTCACTGTTGTGGCCTCTCCCATTGTGGAGCACAGGCTCCGGACGTGCAGGCTCAGCGGCCATGGCTCACAGGCCCAGCCGCCCCATGGCATGTGGGATCTTCCCGGACCGGGGCACGAACCCGTGTCCCCTGCATCGGCAGGCGGACTCTCAACCACTGAGCCATCAGGGAAGCCCCATTTCTTGCCTATCTTTAACCTCCCCCTACAATAG
The DNA here is from genome assembly GCF_003031525.2 of Neophocaena asiaeorientalis asiaeorientalis. NCBI lineage: Eukaryota > Metazoa > Chordata > Mammalia > Artiodactyla > Phocoenidae > Neophocaena > Neophocaena asiaeorientalis. The sequence goes on from NW_020175529.1 coordinate 291,992, forward strand.
AGAGAAATCTGACTCCCATTAGTCACCAAACATTTACTTACTTTTTCAGTTTCAATATACACTTATAACAGTATCAGAAATGTTAACCACTGTCTTCTTGGGAAACAAATTTTTCAACTAAGTGCAGTGATTAGAGTTCTACTAGCCTTTAGTCTTACACACTCCATTCATTTCCACATTTACTTATATCAGCACCTTCCACCAGCCTCATCTCCTTCAGTGAGGGGGTTTCATTGCTTTTTTAATACATGTGGTTTCTTTTGTCACATCTACCTTCTAAACTGAGATTCTTTGACTTCTTCTTTGTTTTCATTTGCAGGCATTAAGATTTACTTTTTGTGCTGTGAAGTTCTGTGGATTTTGACAAATGTTTAATACCTTGTATACACCGCTCTAGTATCCTACAGAACAGTTGCAACACCTTGGAAACAGCCTGTGCTTCGTCTATTCAATCTACTCCATTCTCTGCTCTAAACTTCCATCACTTCTGATCTGCACACCATCTCTATAGTTTGCGTTTTCCAGAATATTATATGTATGGAGTCAGAAAGTATGTAGCATTTCAGACTGGTTCCTTTCTCTTAGTTTTCTCTTGGTTATTTGCATTTAAGATTCATCAAGTCTTGTCATGGTTTAATAGCTCAAGTTTTGTTGTTGTTGCTGAATAATATACCATTGTATGTATGTACCACAGTTTGTTTATCCATTCACCAATTGACAGACATCATGGTGGTTTCAGTTTTTGGTGATTATGAATAACACTCTTTTCAAAATTTATGTGCAGGCTTTTGTGTGGACATAAGTTTTCAAAAATATGAGTAAAAACTAGGATCACAGTTGCTAGATATTTTGGTAAGACTATGTTTAGTTTGGTAAGAAACTGCAAAATTGTCTTCCAAAGTGGTGGTATCATTTCACATCCCTACCAGCAATTACTAAGAGTATCTGTTGCTCATACTCACGAGTAGTTGATATGGCCATCTTTTGGGTTTCTGCCATTCTAATAGGTGTAAGTTAATTCTCGTTGCTGTTTTAATTTTAATTAATTTCAATATCTAATAACAAATGATACTGAGGCTCTTTTCATATGATTATATAACATCTGTAAATCTTCAGTGAGGTGTCTGTTCAGATTTTTTGCCCATTTTGTAATTGCATTGTTTGATTTTGTTCTGTTGAATTTCTGTTGTATATTTTGGATACATATTTTTATCACATAGGTGTTTTGCAAATAATTTCTCCCAGTCTTTATTTAGCTTGTCTTTTGAGTCTCTTAACAGCATCTTTCAAAAAGCAGAAATTTTAATAAAATCCAACTTATCAATTATGGCAGGTCTTGACCATGACTCTCTGGATTTGCCATTTCTGTACATTTCTGGATGGCAGTTTATTCTGAAATCTTAGTGCATTAATGGATGCAAGAAAAGGTGTTGCTTTTCAGTTTATTCAGGGTTTTCTTGTTTTAAGAAGAGAATTGATAACATCCAAGTTCTTTACAAGTTGAAGCTGAAACTCGAAGAAAATTTTATGCATTTGTATTTAAAATTCGAAACAAGGTAATTTTTTAAAATATCTTTTTCTGGTCGGAGATCTTGCCACATTAGGGAGGGGGTAAAATATGTTTCAAAATATAAAGTTCTAATAATAACTCTGATATTCTTAGGAAAAAGTAAAATTATCTGACATGGTCTGAATTTTGAAAAAATCTAAATTAATGAGATTCCCTTGTAAACTACTCCATAGGCATTCAGGACTTCTTTCCATTAGCACTTAGAAACATGCCTTTATTCTATACTATGTGTTTACCTGCCCATGGATATATGACAATGATTCTTGTACACCCCTTATTCATAATATTTTCCTTCCTGTACATGTGTTGATGTATACAAATTATTACTTATTTGTACTCATAGATATTTGTCTTCACAAAGAGTTAAAACTGAAGCTGTACTATAAAATTAATGCTCTCACTAAATCTCTAAGAAGTTTTATAATCAAGTTTCATCTGAAGAAATACAAGTTTATTTATCTACTCAATGTGTATACTTTCTGTATACCAGAAAGCATCTGATAAAAATATAAAGAGGTTTATGAGATTTTATATCATAACTAACTATGCCATGTATTCCTTCTAAACAGATTTCTAGTGATCAAAAGTAGAATGAAATATCTAGTTGTCATAAAAGGGTTGTTATGAGTAATAACAGATGATCATTAAACTTCTTAGACAAATGAAGACATTCTGGATAGTGAAAGGGGACACTTTTTTTTTTTTTCTTTTTTTTTGCGGCCATGGCTCACGGGCCCAGCCGCTCCACGGTATGTGGGATCTTCCCGGACCGGGGCACGAACCCGTGTCCCCCGTATCGGCAGGCAGACTCTCAACCACTGTGCCACCAGGGAAGCCCAGGGACACTTTTTAATAATTATGCTGCTACAACAGGCATAGTCTGAAAATGACCCCAGTAAATCGGGACTTGTCATTCTATGTAGAGTACCACCATATTTCCTTTTGTAACTCTGGAATTAGTCATCTTAAATTTCATTTATGCAGCACATTTATTGAGTATGTCACCTGCTGATTTCTATTTGGCAGTTTAACTTTCATATTAGAAAAAAAAGGAAAAAGCAACAAGCTGTATTTCTTTCTGTACCAAGTGTAGCAGCATGACTAGACACCACTGGATACCTGAACTGCACACACACACACACACACACACATACATACACACACACACATACATACACACACACACACTCTCTCTCTTTCTCTCTCTGTGATTTCCTAGCTTGGTATATTTTAAAACATTTTTATACACTTTTGTTTTTCCTTATTTTTTACTGTGATTAAGAATTAGAACTTTTCCAAGTTGACCAGTGTTACTGATATTAGGGGTAAAGATAGCATTTATTCAGCAATTATTTAATAACATACACTATAATTGTCAGGACTGGGCCAGATGCTGGGCATATATCATTGACTAGCACAGGCATAAGTCTCTGCTCTCACTGAAGAGAATTCAGTAAGGTATATCTTTGGAGTGTTTCATGCATAATACTATTAAATAAACAGTTTGCCCTCTTGAAATTTTCTTTATCAAAATCGTTTTTTTTCAAATAGTAACATACTGATACTACTCCACAAAAATATCATTGTAAAATAACAATCCTAACTTAAAACAATTTCTGGCACATATTAGGAACTCTGCAAATAAATATTCAGTGATGGAATGAGTGAATAAAATTCAGTAAGTCTTTGGTATTTGTTGATAGGAATTTGATAAGTAAAATATAACAACTAAGTAAATAATTCTAGCCATCTTACTATAATTGGAAACTAGTTTGCGTTTCAAATATTGTCTTTTATCCTTTTTCACCCTCAGTAAATGAGGTAATGTGGAGACAAATAATGTAAAGTTAGAAATTACTTGGAAAGGGGTCTGAATATGAGTTGAACAGAATATTATATTCTAGTCGTTCAGTGACCTGAACGACTAGAATATCATTTCCAGTAAAGATGCCAACAGCACTTGCCTTTCATGTTAAAATGTAAGAAACCACAGTCAATAAACTACCATATTTCATGAACTGCAGATGTCATCAACTATAAGCTGCACCTTATTTTATGAACACTATGAAAGAAAAAATGCTGACATGTAAACAACAATGTACTTATATTTTTTTTCAGTTGTATTCTTGTCAAAAGAGTTCTTTTTAGAATTACTGAGATAGTTCTTTCAATTGTGTATCATTCTTATATGTATACACAATAGAAAATATGAGCAAACTAAATTGGTTCATATGTTTCTAAATCTGTGTATCCAAAGGTGATTTTTCTGAATTTATTTTTGATTCAGAATTGTCACTGAATCACAACACACAACATTGGTCACTGTGTTGTCAAGAGCGATGATACAGCATTTCCTAAGACTTTTCCATAATTGTCTCCAACATTTCCTTCTAAATCACTGATGACATTTCTATACATTTTTAATGCTGGTACATTTTTGATCTACTGAAGAATTTAAGGTTCTCATACAACAGCCGGGGTTCTCATTACTATCTCAAATAATCTTTAAGTCTTCCACTAGTGTAAGATACGTCTCAATTTCAGAGATATGTAAATATTGTATGTGTGTATGTGGATGAATGTGTTTGTTTACATTCATACATATATATTTATGTATGTGATATACATACATACATGTATATATTTTATATCTTATTGCAATGAAATATATATAGTAAATGAAATAAAATACAGTAAATCTCTGCAGTTACTATTCTGAATAATTCAGAAAGCTTTAACTCAGTGTATAGGTATGAATGATTGGTTTCAAAAGTAGAAGCTATGTTGTTTAATTGCAAATTCATGTGTTTATTTAATGTAATCTTAAATGGGAAAATTTTTAATTTTCCTAAAATACATTGAAAAGTACTATAATTTAGATTATTCATAGGAAAGCTTAAGTATTGTGTTACTTGTTTAGTTATGTGCCATAATGAAACTGATTTTAGTATAAGCTTATTGCAAAGAGAAGAAAAATGTCCCATTTTGTAGCATTGGCTTTCTATTTCCTATCTACTTGGCCACATGAAATTTGGGTGCCTGTAAAGGCAGGATAATAACTAATCCTCTTTGGTGTTTGACACTTAATCCTTTCTGGTACTTATCCTATTAACATTTCTTCTCTTGTATTTAAATGCCAGTGCAGAGCACTCAAATTACTTGCATTTATTTCTGTGCTTCTGAATTTAGCAGTTAGAGAAAGCACCTTCAGAAACGTTTGATTAAATATATGAATTTATCTGAGTCTATATTCATTATCAAGTACTTATTCTAGTTTAATGACTTTTAGCTTGGATATTTTCAGCTACCAGTTTATGTTTACCATTATTTTGTAACTGCAGAATTCATCTGCAATGTAATATAAGCTCTTTAACTGAGCTTCCCAAAGAAATTTATAAAACTTTTGCATACTTTAAGATTTTAGTTAAAACCCTACTCTAAGTATGTGAATTCTTAAAGCATATTACTGGGCATTACTTATATTAAAGGGTATAAACCAGTAAATCTTATATTTTGAAAAACTCTTATTAGTCAAATCAGGCTAAACTATGCTGCATTAACTAGCATGCACAAAATCACAATGGTTTTGAAAAATAAAAGCCTATTTCTCACTCATAACTCACGCCCATGGTGGGTTGGCAAAAGAGTTTGTTTCAGCTGGACTTGTATTTCGAGATCACCAAGACAGAGGAGTTGGGATGTGGCAAATCATGTCTAGCTTTGAAAATTTTAGTCTCAAAATATCACATTTCATTTCCTTCTTGTTTCCTTCCCAAAACAAGTCATGGGGATAGCAAATCATCTCAAGGTGGTTGGGGAAGTACAGTTTCACCATGTGTCAGAAAGAGAAAAGGACATATTTGTAACCAGCCCTAATGACTACTATATTCACTTTCATGCAGCTTTCCTTTAAAGGAACACAGAGTAACTTAATAATATAAAATCAAGACACTGAGGTGCTAATATGTCTTTCTTTTGAAAAAAATGAAGAGTAGAGAATTTTTGTTGTTATGATATTTTTTGTTTTAGCAGCCGCATAGCACAGGGAGATCGGTTCAGTGCTTTGTGACTGCCTGGAGGGGTGGGATAGGGAGGGTGGGAGGGAGGGAGACACAAGAGGGAAGAGATATGGGAACATATGTATATGTATAACTGATTCACTTTGTTATAAAGCAGAAACTAACACACCATTGTAAAGCAATTATACTCCAATAAAGATGTAAAAAACAAAAACAAAAAAAGAAATGATTATACATGTATATGTTTTATATATCTATATATTTACATATATGTGTGTATATATGCACATATATATTTTGATTACCACTGTGCATTTGGATGCTATTTAATAAATACTTCAACAAACTTAATGTATAAATATCTTTATCCTTCAACTCTATATTGATGAAGAAACTTACAGAATTTAAGTAAACTTTTCTAAATTACATGGCTAATAATCACACTGAAATTTAGTTACATTAGTTTCTGGTTTTCCAACTACAGGCTTACTTTTAGGAAAAGTACCATTTAGACAAATGAAGAGACATTTGTTTTTGACTTTTAAAATTATTCTGTGTTCTCCTACTTACCTACCTTTACATGAGCCTCAAATATAAAATATTACAAGTTGGACATTTTCTGCTACAGTAAAATGAAAAGTTTGGCAAATCACCTCTCCATAAAGTAATTATGAAACTAGACACAATTGTCAAAAACAACAAATTCAGAGCTCTGAAAATAGACAAAAGACAAAACAACAAATAGACAAGTATTTATTCATACAAATCTACTGAACTTGAGGACAAACCTGATTAGATGGACAGAAGAGAAGAGACATACAGAGGAGAAGGTGAAGATGGAGGCAATGATTGTAGTGATAACTTCTATAAGCCAAGCAATACCAAGGAATTTGGGGCATCCACCTGACAACACCTTGATTTCAGAATTCTGGTATCTGGAACTGTGAGTGAATTAATTTCTGTTGTTTTAAGCCACCAAATTTGTTGTTGTTTATCCCAACAGTCCAGGAAATTAAGGCAAATGTCAATATTTTTAAAAACTGAATTATATCTATAATCTAGAAATAAATAATCCAAAAATAAAATTAAGCATCTAATTCCATATACAATAGGATGAAAGAGAATAAAATACTGAATATAAATTTAATAAAAGCAGTACAAACTTGCAAAATAAAAACTACAAAACATTGCTGAGACAATTAAAGATCTAGACAAATTGAGAGACATTGCATGATCATGGGACAAGAAGATTCAACATGGCAATTCTCCCTAAGTTAATATACAGATTCAAAACTATCTCTGTCAAAATTAGTTTGTTGTTTTTTTTTCATAAATTGACAAGTGAATCCTAAAATACATACGAAAATAAAAAGATCTAGCATAACCAAAACAATTTTGGAAAACAAAAAGTTATATAACGACACTAATCATTTTAAAGACATTTTAAAGACATACTATGAGGCTACAGCAATAAGAACAACACGGTATTGGTATAAGGGTTGTCATACAGATTATATAAATCTATGTAATAGAACTAAGAATCCAGATATGAATCTGTTTTTGTATCTTCAATTTATTTTTGACAAAGATTCCAAGGCAATTGTTTAAAATAAGTGGTACTGGGACAATTGAATACCTCACATTATATAGATAAATTAACTCATTTATTTGCTAGACTTGTTTCTGGATTATATAAAGAACACGTAAAACTCTGTAATAAGATGACAAGCTAATTAAAAAATGGGTAACAAATTCAAATAGATGTTTTACCAAAGGAAATCACCAAAGATATACGAATGGCAAATAAGCACACAAAAAGATGTTTAATGTCATTATTCATTAGGAAAATGCAAATTAGAAACACAGTAACATACCACTATAATCCCACTAGAGTAGTTATAATTAAAAAGACAACAAGTGTTGGCAAAGATGTTGAGACACAAGAACCTTCATACATTGCTGGTGGGAATGTAAAATGGTTGTACTGGTTTATTACAAATGTAATAAATTACCAAAAACATATCAACTTAACATACATTTATTATCTTACAGTTCTATAGGTCAGAAGTTCGATATGGGTTTCACTGGGCTAACACCAAGGTTTTGGCAGCGCTGTTTCTTTCATGAGCTCTTAGGGAGAATACATTTCCTTGCTCATTCAAATGTTGGCAGAATTCAGTCCCATGCCATTGTAGTACCGAGGTCTTTGTTTTTTGCTGGCTGTCGGCTGGGGTGGGCATCCTTATCTCCTAGAGGCCTCTCTTCAATCCTTGTGCATAGCTCCCCCGACCCCTACATCTCAAACCAGCAAAAAAGTACTGAATCCTCATGCTGCCATCTCTCTGCCTCCTGCCTCTGCCTCTCTTACATTTTTAAGGACCCTTAGTGTTAACATTGGGCCCACCGGGATAAGCTCAGCTATTTTCCCCCTGCTACATTAATTCCCTTTTTCCACATGATATATCATAGTCACAGGTTCCAGAGAGTAGAACATGGCCATATTTGGGGGCTTGCTATTCTTTTGCCTACCACAACAGTATAGCTACTTAGGAAAGTGGTGTCTTAAAAAAAGTTAAACTTCATATGTGACTTGGAAATTTTCCAACTAGGAATTTATCTGAGATGAAAACATAATGTCCACAGAAAAGCCATTTGGCAAATGTTCGTAGCAGCATTGTTCATAATGGTCAAGAACTGAATCAAAATGTTCAACCAGTGAATGAATAAACAAAATATGGTAAACCTATACAATGGAATACTACTAACGAAAAGAAGCAAACTACTGATATATGATGAAACAGATACGATGCTCAACACATCACAGTAGTTAAAAACTCCAGACACAAAAGGCTATATATTGTACTGTTATGGTAAATATGTAGAAATGGTAAATCTATGGAGACTAAAATCATATCAAGGGTTGCCTTGTTCTTAGGGCAGAGGGGATTGACTGAAAGAGAGCATGAAGAAACTTTTTGAATGACAATGTTCAAAAACTGCATTATGATGATTGTCACAAAACTCTGTAGGTTTATTAAAAATCATTGAATTCTACATATACAGTGGGTAAATTTTATGGCATGTAAATTATGCTTCAGTAAAGCTGCTAAAATTCTTTTATAAATTCATATTTCACAAGTAAGCTAGCAATTTCTAAAGAACACTTCTGTTGTTAGCTAATTCATGGTTTATTTCTATAATTCTGAAACTTAACACCACCACCTCCAAACTGTCCACCACCTCCCTCAGACACAGGGCTCCCAAGGACAGGGAAATCCCCTTGCTCACTCTCAAAAACAACTCCGTACATGGCCCAAACCACTCTGAGCAGATTTCACCAAGAGCATCATGCCACAGAAGCACTATTCTGCAATAAAGAGAAAAAAATTAAAGACACAACACCCAAACACTGAGCTTTAACCGTTTAGAGGTGAAATCATGAGCAGGCTACCCATATTCCGCAGAGCATAAGTTCTCAACTAGGAACTTTCAGATTGGGTTACTCAACCTTACCACAGTGACTTGTTATCAGAATTAGATGGAACAATGGATGAAAAATGTCCAGCACAGTGCCTGGCATTTTCTACATATTTAACAAGTGTTAAGCAGCTTTCCTTCTTACGAAAGGACTTCACTACTATGTTTTACTTTCAGTCAATCCGTTTTTCAGCAAATACAAAAAAGAGCTCCTCTCCACTAAAGTGTTGGATCTCTGGTTTATTTCATGGATTTGCAATATTTATCCATCTCAGTCTCTGCACAAACATCAAGCAGGCCCAAAATGGTAGCGAACCTGTGTGATAAAACACAGAGGGAGCAACCTCCAAACTAGGGTAAATACAATTGAACTATTAAATCACAAAGAGATATGGACAAAAAAAAATGGGCAAGAAGAAAGTCATGATTCTAGCAAGCTACTAGAATTAACGATACAGCAAAACAAAGACTTATTTTTATAGAATACATTAATACTCCAATGTTTTATGACAAATGTGAGGAAATGTAAACATAAGAGATTGAGCACATTGGAGTAGTTCACCCGGTTAGTAACAAGGTAAAAGGTTTATGCTAGAGGAGCCCAGAGTTAGGAAACTTTTATGTTCTTCCTATATACCACATTCGTGATGGAGAACATTGCTAAAACAGCAAATGGAGATACAGAATCTGGCTTTGTTCAAGATTGTAGGCTCCAAGTTCACATTCCTCACTTAAAAGCTCAGCAGAGTATCATTGCAGCTCTGGGAAGTCAGTTGCTAATTAAATAAAGCCCTACCCCTTTGAGATGTGTATGGCTGAAATACCAAGCTGTGAGCCTTGCCTGTCTATGCTTTAGCTTTTTAAGTGCCAATGAACCTGAAAACTCATGAACTTCAATTGATCTTTTCTTTTTTTCTCTTTCCTGATGCTCTGTTGCATTAAGTGAGAAGTGAGGCCAGAATAGAGAACACAAGTCTCAGAGTCAAAACGCACATGTTGTATTTCTTGTAATACCTATGATGGGTCTTCAGAAATAGAAAAGTAAATATATGTATAATATATACGTATATATACTGTATTTTAACAATTTATATAGTGTTTATGCTAGGCTTTTAAATTTAACCTCAACAATCTACAAAGCAGATATTACTTTTTTTTTTCACATTTTACAACTAATGAAATTGATATACAGAAAATTAAGTAACTTGTCCAATATCAAAGTCACCCAGTAAATGCCAGAGCCTGAATTCATACCCAGACTGGAGTTCTTTCTCTGAACCATTTTACACACTGCCTCCATATATGTTTGTATATACATGCATGCAGACATACACATACACACAGATACATTTGTAATCAGTGAAAGAATTTATATTTTTCTCAGCATTGAGACGTTACTGACATACTATTTGTTGATTTAAGGTATGCAAATTTTGTTGATTCATAATTATTTTAAATGTGCATACATTTTGCTCCTTCTGTCACTTTATTTTCCAAGCTCATAATTAAGAGTTAATAATAGGATACGCTTTACATAGATTAGTATCACCCAAATTCTTCTGATGACAAATTGGTTGAATAATAATCTTTTATAGCTGTCTTTCATTTTATTTCATTAAGAAAAAAATGTTTCTCCATTATTTCTCTTAACATAGCAGGTTTATAACTCAATTTTTTTCTAAGTTATTTAATAATAAAAGTGTCAGAACAAGCAAGAAACTATTGAACTGCCATCCTTATTCTCATTTACCTTCATACCAGCAATAAAATTGTAAACTGAGTTTTGACTGAGATCTCTTATGGAGACCCTGCTCTAGTGCACTCTTTTTCACATCTATTTGTCCAATAGTTTTCAAAGAGATTTTTATATAAGGTCACTTTTATGTACCAAATAACACAACTTGTTTGACGATCTAATGTTTGTAAAGTTTATATTTTTCATTTTGCCAAGAAAAACAAAATCTTGTCCATTTTATATATTGTGATAAGCATTTAATTGAAGAAAAAGATACTTTAAAAAAAATACACATTCAAGACAAAAGGTTATGTGGCAGTATTCTTTCACATATCAGTAACATGTTAGAGCTGAATGTGTGTTTCCATTCACTTCTTTTACTCATAAAATAAAAATCTATCACTAATGAATAATGCCACAGATATTTTGAACATAGAGTCCCTCTTAAATTCGTAGATCTATTGACAAATTATTCTGGTAGAATATCAAATATGAAAGACATTTTAGCATAACTTTATGTTTTGAGTAAAAATGTTCTAACTAGTATTCAAAGTTTTAAGGCAACTTGCAATCAAAGTTTTAAGTATAATCATTAGCTTATTCCCAAGTGAAAACATTAATATTGGATGTTTGGCAGATAAAAGGTATTGCTGAATATCAAGTCCATATTAGCCTAAAGAGAAAAAATAAAGTTGGAAGAAAAAGTGTGTGTCGGTTTTATAGTGTAGCCTACTTCTATAAAACCATAAATTGGACAACTAATTTTAGCTACACCAAACTACTTTACATTCTTACCTTTCTTTTGCAGTGTTTTTCTTATTTAATCCCTGCACACATAACTTACCTTACTCTTTCATTAAACTATGAGCTCTTCATAAGAGCCTAATACTCCAATCCAATTAAGAATTATCTATATCTGTAGAGAAGCCATAACTATGCAAATCTACATTTTGAAATATTCTCTGTAACAAACATTTGATATTACAAATGTCTGTTATGAATAATGCCTATCAGTAGATAAAAGCCATTAGAAACACATTTTTCTAATTTTCCTGCTCGGGTTTATGACTTCATGAAAGTAGAAAATTTGATAAAACTTCTGGACTTACAAAGTGTGGGGCTGTGGTATGTGATCCTCCAGGAAACACAAGGCTGAAGTATGCAGAAGGAAGATATTAAAGAGGGCCACCCTTTGGTTAATAAACATAAAGAGCTGTCTTTCATTTAAACCATAGACCAGGAGAAAGTAAAGTAAAAGAAATCCGATTTAGAGAAAAAAACATAGCTTCACAGTGGCTTGGCAATTTGATAACTACCACTTTCAAGGTTCTTCATTTTAGGACACTCATATAATGGAAATAGTGGCCTCCAATTTTTGTTTAGATTAATTATACTAACTCATGCACCCAAGAGGCCAGCACTAGCACAGAGTGTGTAGTGGTTGGCATTGGCATACCTGATTTTTTTTTCTAATGAATTGTACTTTTCTATAGTAATGCCCACTCTCCCCTACTGATTTCACAGGATTAGCAGGAGAACTTCCATTAAGCGTAACATTATCTCACCCATTGTTCCCAGTTGATTAGTCCTGGAGTAAGTGCCTGAGCCAACCTGGCCAATAAAACTTTTCCCAGGGATTGTTAGACTCCAAAAAGAGCCACAACATTCTTTGTATTGCCACTGGAATTGTAAGATATAATGTGCTGCAACTGTCACCAACTATATTTTATGACATGTGGAAAAAGCATAAACTAACCTCCATAGAGAATAAAGATGAAAGACAGAAAAACATTTGCCATCCTTGACTTCCAGATGTTTAGTTGTTAAACTCTTCTTTGATTTCAAGAAATGCCTTAGTTTTATTCCCATAAAACTCACCTTTTCCTTGAATTATTTCCATTTGGGTATTTTATCAAGTTCAACCTAAATTTTCCTAAATTGTGAACGAGCTATTTAGAAGTGTGAATAACTGCAATGAAGGGTTTATTTTTCTAACTGAGAAATAAAAGCATTAAAAATATTACCTAAATATGTGTCTTTCCACAGGGAAATCAAGGCAGCAAATATGAGACAAAAGGAGAGTGTTCTTATTATGTAAAACAAGGGAGTAGTTTTAGAAATACTTAAAGTCATCCTTCCTGTGATAGTTCTTATCTCATGGCTATACATGAATCTTTCTATCTCTAATTTGAGAGGCTGAGAAAAAGGAGGTCATGAGAAAGATACCTGGGTTATAATCAACAGAATGAAGAAACTATAGAAAAGTGCTATCTATGCCTGCTAGCTGCATATAAGCCAAGGAGGATATCAGCCAGAACTCTAAGACTTGTATTTCATAATATGCAACAAAAATTGTTAAATACTTGTGGAATCCAAGAATGTCATCTAACCAGGAATAATGTAACCCTTTCTGAGCTGTAGTAATACAGCCAGGTTAGGCTCCATCTAGAATTTTCTCAAATAATATTTGGGTCAAATAACACATGATTGGAAATAAGGCTTTTCTCTCCTATGAAATCATAAGTAATGTGGAATAATACCTGTTCTGAGCTTATTCAAACTTTATTACTTCTAGGAGTCCTCAGAAATGTCTCACATGTGCTCCTTAATATATAAGTTAGACTGGCTTTAAGATGGCACAGAGCAGTAGGACTCTAGAAAACTGCAGAAGACATATTCTGCTGGAAACAGCCACATTCAAATGCATGGGCTTCCCATGGGCTGGACATCACAAAACCAGTCAGGCTCCAATCACACTGCTTATTGTCTTAGATTGGAAGCAGAGCCCAGAACAAGATTCTTGTTAAGTGGATGTATTGGGGGTGTGCTCACAGAAGACTGAAAGAAACAGGATAGCATACTGGATTTAAAACTAAGCAATAACGTGGTCTCAGTTGAAAACTCACTTTGTTCTGATCCAGGCAAAACTCTGAAACACAAATGGGCCAAAAGAGTGGGTTCAACTCAACAGAAGGGGTTGAAATTTTAGACCTCTTTGATGTTAGTCATTGGCTGAGGTCTTTTCCCCAGTTGGCAGAGGGGAACAAGGGAAAAGGTGGTTCATAGCCTCTATGATGAGACAGTTCCAATTTGTCCAAGGAAATTTTGCCATAAGAGGGTACAGCTGTGGGTTGTTAATTGCTAACCCTTTCAGGAGCTGGAGGTTGGAACACCAGCAAGCTGATAATTGGATCTGGTTGGAACATCACACATTCACTAAACTTTTACTTTACCTGAAAAAGCTGACAAGTTTCCTCCAGCAGCAAGAGATTGGGATTGTACCCTTGCAGGTGGCTGCTTAAGGTATGGAAGCAAGAAAAATCTAGGGAATTGGCAAGTAGAGAGGCTCCTTGAGAAACGCTCTCAGGAATTCTCACACAGACCCATTTGGGAGAGTATGAATGGCTGTTATATAAATACAGAGAATACCATTCAGTGTTAGTCAAGAAAAACAACACTAATTAACAGAAAGGATTTCAATGGTAATCTACTATCCTGGAGAGATTTGTCATGTCCCGTCTCCCAGTGCCCTGCTCCATCACTCCGAGGGAGCCGAGGCCCAGGTGAAAAAATCAAGGAGGTTGACCAGCACTCTATTGTGTTATCACATTAAATTCTTACAAGAATCTCATGCAATCATTAACCCCATTTCAGACTTGAGAAAACTGAAGTTCAGAGAACCTCAACTTATAAATGATAGAAGTAGGATTCCAACTCAGATCCATTTGCTAAGTAAATAAATTCCTTTAAAGTTTCTGCTTTTGGGATAAGCATAAAAATCACACTCCCACACTTTAACTACCCTGAAGAAACTTGGTTAGTATGAATTCATAGACTTTCAATTAAGCGTTTAAAACATATTTTTGACATTTCCTTCCTGTATTTTTCATGATAAAAATAATAGATTTTCAACTATTCAAATATAAATAGGACATGCTATTTCAAACCATTTTCCTACTTTAGTTTCAGATATATGTCTTTTCCACTGCAAAAATGAAAAATATATTAAGCAAATCTTCATGGTCATTAGATAATATTGGATAGGTGGCTGGATGAAAGTAAATGTATAATTATTCAGAGTGCCTGGAAAAGGATCATAATTGTGTGCTATTTAATAAAATTTAGGATGAAGTTTGACACTCACTACAAATAAAGCACAGTTTTTTTTGCATAAATTTTCTCTTAAAAAAGACCCAGGCATTCTAGTTATTTGTTCTACTTTCTACAGCTGTAATTACCAAACTAGAAACTTAACTTCCAGTGGGTAATACACTTATTACCACTTACTGAGTTTGTTTTTCATATAAAAATATTTTCTGAAAACACAAAATATATCTTCCTATTTTTCTTAATGTCTAGGGGAAAAAAGCATGTATTTCTTTGGAAACAGAATAGGATATCTTATATAAGAGAGCCTTCAACAATATTGTCCTTCATTATCTGCTAATTAGTCTACTGAATTTGTCTGTCTTTGTCACTAACCACTTTTGAATGATCTGGAAAATATCAAGTGGGAAATGTATACCGTATATCTGATTTTGTTAATTAGCTAATGATGCCTTTTCTTCCATGGAATAATTGTTTTGGAAAGACATCATCATCATTTATAAATCTGACACAGATATTTGAGCAGAGTGTAAAATCATATTTTACTTTTCCTTTTGTATATAAGTAATCCTTACATATTAAAATCTAACTCTAACAGTGCATTAGCAAATCCAATTAGTGCTATCTTCAAATATATCCAAAATTTGTCATTTCACATTTTCACCACCAACTTCCTAACTGGTCTCCCTGCATTTCCCCTTGTCTGTCTGCAGGCATTTCTCCACGTAGCAGTTAGATGGTTTCTTTGCAAACATGTCTTATTATTCAGCTTCTCAGCTCAAATCTTTTAGTGGATTCCCACTTTAAGTAAAATCCAGAGTTTTTATTATTGACTGCTAGCCTCAATAAGACCAGGCTCCCATCTACTATTTATGACTTTGTGTCCTCCTACTATAAAGATAAACAGAGCCAGACATTAGTTCAAGTGGTGAAAACAGACTTATTCAGTTAACTACTAACAGTAGACAAAGAGTTAAGTTCCATTCCAAGCTGTGCAGAGGTGACTGAGCATTTTAAAGGGAGGATGAGGGAGTAGGGAGGGACGATGAAAGAGCATGAGTAGAGTCAGGGACGTTAAAATTACCAAAAGTGAGAGAGGAGGTGCATGGGAAACCCATCTAAGTTTACTCACAGGCACATATCAAGGTTAAGCTCCCACTCTGCCATCTATCATCAGTTGTTGGCTAGAATAAACAGTAAATTCTTTTGCCAGCCTTGAGTTTTCTCAGGGAGGCTAGGGTCATCATAGGGATGCAGCTTTGTGCTGTTAGAATCTATGTCAGTATGTGTTCAATTCTTTATAGGCCAAGGTGGAGGGCTATAGAGAAGATGGCTCAGAGGAGCCTGGCTAGAGTTTGGTCAAGGAGAGAATTTTTGTCACAATACTATCCTCTGTCACTCATGCTGGCCTCCTGCTATTCCTCAAACATGCCAAGTATACAGGATGCTTCAAAGGGAGCATTTCCTTTTCCTTCTGAAATACTCTACTCCCAGATAACCACACAGCTTTCCTTCACTCTTATTCAAAGCTTTGTTTATTTTTCATCTTCTCAAGGAAGCAACTGGATTGTTCAGACTTGCTTGTCTCACCCTCTTATCCTCTATCCTCCTTCAGATTGCACAAATGCCTTCTGGCTAGAGTACATACTGTAGATTCTAATAGCATTACATTGCTGCCTTCCTTAGAACATTTAATCACAGCTGAAATTTTACATTAATTTGAAACTTTATCTAAGATTTGCTTTATTTTCCTCATGTGAGATCCATGAAGATGTGACCTGAACTGATTTTTTTTTAGAGTTCCAATACAATGCCTGACATAAAGTGTATACTTTGTGCCTGTTTCTAATTAATTAATGGCTAAATATATACAAATGATATTGGATAGTTACGACATTCACAATACAGTCACCAAACCTCCATCTCATGGCTCAAATTGCAGCGCAAGTTCAGGAAGAGTAAAAGGGTTTGGAGTATCCTAGCAATCCTAACAACAACAAAAAAGTACATACAGATATATGTATATTGTGTGTGTACTGGAACTTGTTCAACGTCTTCTAAGAAAAAGGGATATTATGGTTTAGTTTTGTCTGATTTACTATCTTTAAATGAAGATAGGAAACTAACTTACTTCAAAAGTTCCATATGCAAACTATCCCAAAATGTTAACAAAGCAGTTTACAGATTTAGTTTTATGTAACAACTAAATAATAACGACATCACTTGTTCTTTCTTCCACTATTTACTTTGATAGACAAAGATTTCCTGAGGACCAGTCATCTTGCAACTTGCTGCCTTGGTTTTCCCCACTGGAGAAAATAAAAAGTATATGTGTATATATTACTGTGCCCTCATAATTGGCCTGCCTGTCCTATCAGATTAATTCTAGTATTTGCCTGAGGCATTTTTACACTTTTCCTTTTCTCAGCCAGTAGAAGCCATATGTAGGAGTCTGCCTAAAATAGGCAGTAAGTACAAACCTACAGGAAGAAATGGGAAACTATGGAACTAGTAGAAGAAAAACAGGGGAGAATTTTTATTTTTTCAAATGAACTCAGTCCTATGAAAATCCATGGAATATATTACAATACTCTAAGTTTACATATGCCTCAAGTAATACCCAAATGAATGTAGAATTGGCAAACTAAAAATGTTTAAAATTGATGGGAAAACAGAGTCAGCCAGATTTTCTCACTTAACATATTGGCTTTAAAACATCAGCTCAGAGAGCAAGGAAGACAAGAGATTGACACTGTAGCCAGAGCATGGATATCAGCTTGATTTTATAGTCAAATAGGATGGAGAGTTAATTTTCCTGAAGACCCAAAGGAGCAAGGAGGAAACGTAGCAATGCAAGCCAAGGAAGGGCAATGGCCTCTGTTTTGGTCTCCTTGTCTAGTCTCTTCCATTGTTGTAGTTTATATGTTTTCACAGTGGGTATGAGTATTCTGTGTAACCTTAGGCAAAATGTTTAACCTCAGTGTGCTTCTGCTTCCTCATTTGTATAATGAGTATAATAATTTTACCTACCGCACTGGGTTGTTGTGAATTTTTTTTAAATCACAGGGTTGTTTTCTGGGCTCATATATGCAAAGCACTTAGAATGGTACCTGGTATTATTTTAAGCTGATTTTACTATTATTTGTAACCCTTATAAAATTAGCAAAGCATGTTAGTGTTGCATGATTTTATAGAGTATCTAGTCCTAGTCTCCTCACTTTTCCTCATTTAACACATATGAAAATTCAAGGAGCACAACAATTTATATCACTTCTATATTAAACTTGCTCAATCTCTAAAATATAAGGAACCAAAAAAGGAAAACCTAAATGAAGCTAAAATAAAACTTGTAAGTAAAGTATGAAAAAGAAACAAGCAAATACATAACACATGAAAAAGACACACATATGCACATTCTTATTTAAAGGTGACCTTCCTGGAAATAACATCAGATTTTATAGTTACATTTCAACCTCAATATCATCAGGAGAGTCTAAAAGCAGAATATACAAACATTTGGGGGTTTGCAGAGGTCTAAGTGATATACTCATTTGCCAAAAGTATGACAATATTTAAGAAAATATCTCCTTGACCTAGTACATTCCAAAACCACTTTTGAGTGAGAAAGGGGCCACAATCAATTCTAAATTGATTATAATTAAAATAAAGCATAGTAAATATATACACAGATTACTGGAGACATATCTAGATGCTTTGGTTAAAAACAGTTTACCACACTATACCTGAGATTTGGTGCACTTCTTAGCCACAGAGGGTGCCAGCATATAGACATAAATATAATAAATATGGGACACTGCAAGATAAAATATAATAAAAATAATATGAGAAAAAGAAATTATGTTTCCTCATAAGAACATGGTTTTGACAATTTGGGAAAGATTTTTTTCTATTCTACTAAAAGCTAAGCAAAGAGCTTCTAGAAGAAAGAAATATATTTTTAATTATAGAAACTTACAACTCAAACTCAAACCGCCTTTTAGTCCGACCTTTGGTCTTTACCACAAGAGCTGAGAAAACCGAGGCCAACAAGCACTGAAAGATATACACACTACACACTGTAGTGGGGATGGAGGAAAGACCAGAATTTTTCTCTTAATGCATAAGTCAAGATTTTTTACTGACCCCATTGTTTCCTAATTTACCCCATTGTGTTGACTGCACCATAAGCAGTTCAAGAGCAGTGATACAGATATTAGTAGGACTTGACTCACGAAGACAGCCACTAATTGGAAAATATAAGGTGAGCGAATATGAAAAGAGTGATGAAAATCCCCTATTGTAAGTTTTTAAATAAAATTTTCCTTCTGTTTTTAATTCAATCCAAAGAATATATACACAGGCCTGGGATAGCCACGTTCTCTCTTATCTAGAACAGCAACCCCATTCCAGACAAAGTATTTCTCATCCTTTTGATATCATTCAGTCTTAAAGTTTAGTGTGCAAGGCAAAGTTAAAAATACCTACATAAAACAATAATTATAAAATTGTTGATGGACACATGGTATATAAAAAAGTGATTTGTGTAATAGTAATAGCACAAAGGTGATGTAAGGGAATGAAACTATATTGAAGCAAAATTTGTTATGCCATCAAAATTAATTTGAATTAACTTGTCTTAAATTAATATGTTAATTTTAATCTCCAGGATTACTACTAAAAATAACTTTAAAAGTAGAAATCATAAGGTTATTAAAATGGTACACTAGAAAGTATCACTGGTAATGAAGAAATAGAAGAAAATTAGGACATAAGATACATAGAAAACAAATAGCAAAATGGCAGACAAATCCTATTACAGTAATGTAAATGGAGTAAGCACCCTAATCAAAAGGCAGAGATTGGTGAATGGATAATTGTATCTATCATCATATAATTATGTTTTAAAATTTGTTTCAGATTTTGGCAACATTGAAAACATTTCATCAATAATTTGCTAAAAATGATTATGACTACAAACTCTAAGATCCATTGTTTAGAGAAGTTATCTGATTGGCTTGTAGGACTTAGCAGTCATTCATTTTGTAAGTTTCAGTAAGCTTACAGGCACTTGTGTTTATTGAAATTTAAAGGAACTAAAGGATGACTTAACAAGTGAGTTGTTACTATTGCTTCTATGGAAAATATATATGTATGGAGTTCCACAATTATATTTACCCTAAAGTAATTTTAGCAACACTGTTATCCTTGCAATTATGGCAATTAAACTCCAAACTAGTTCCAAATGGATAAGATAAAAGCATAAATAAAAGACAGAAAATGAAAATTCTCCCAACATATTGGAAGTAAACTTTGGAATTGGATTATAAATCTTTAGGCTAGCCAATCAGCAAGACTAGGAGAGGGATATTAGGTCACTGGGAAAATAGTATCTAGAGAAATCTTAGAATTGAAAGGGAAATAACACTTAACAGTCAAATGACCTTTATTTGATCCTAATTATACCTTTTATGTGGAGCCTGTTTAATTCCATTGAAAAAAAAATCAACTTCATAGAATCTTGTTTAGATGAAACCAGGTATAATATTGTTACTGACAGTCTACAAAACATCCAAAGCTTATTTGCCCAGAGGTGAAAATTCAGAATACCAGACCCTGCTTTATAATCTCTTTAATAAAAATTTAAAGCTTGTCAAGAATAAAATATTTTCTCACATTGGAGTTTTATTTATTAGCCTTCGGGACAATCTGTTGCATTTATTGCTTAATTCTCCAGTTTAATGTGCTTTTTAGAACTATGATTACATTCTCCTTCTAAATCTCACACCATATATTTTATTCTTTATATTCCTTTGTCCAATAAATACAGAGGAAGAGATGAGAGAAAGGATGAGAGAGATTGTGGTCTGAGTATTTAAATTCTGTTAAAAATACATAGATTACCATGTTTGTAGAGGGTCTGGCCATTTGGCAGAATCCATCTGTGCTTGGGCTGTCTTGTTAGTTGTACTTCAAATAAGTTTTGTGAACCCCTCCAGAGATGCCTATTTTCTACATAAAGGAATCATAACTCCTTATTATTAAATATTCAGGAATTTTCAAGCTGACTTTTAAATTGCCAGGAACTTTTAGACAGCCATGATAGAAATACTTACACCATAAATATTGGCCAGTCAGGGCTCTTCCCCTCCCCCTACCCCAGAGCTGGTTTCCTGGCACACTATTTCTTTAAACATAATTTTATTTTATCACATATCCCACCAGTGTTACAGTTAAAAATCAGCCCTCCTATGAAGTTATGAGCTCACTGAGGGCAGAGTCATATCCTAATTGATTTTTCTACCTCCCAGAATTCAGAAAACTGTTTGGCTAATGACAGGTGATCATAAATAACTCTTTAAATGGAAATTGAACATAAAAAATAAAAAACTAGGTTGTTTTTCTAACTCATTCCTAGTGACATATTAGAGACATGGTAGAATCACTTAAATACATTTCCAGTTTTATAACATGTAGATAAATATATCCATGTTACCCAGTTATTATGAGGAATAAACAAGATAATCATTAAAGAAATAATTTGTAAATACTGGAAATCTATTTTAAAAATAGACCAAGGGCCTAAGAGCTATTGTTAATTTCATTGTGATGGAGACATTTTACCAAGTGCTGTTAATGTCCCCTTAGTGTTAAATTTTTCTTAAAGTACTCATAAAAATAAATAACACTGAAATTAATAACCTATTTATTATACCTTAATTAATTTTTTTTCAAAAAAACCCCACTATTATTTAACTCAATCATTTTGAATTAGAACTTCTCAAATTCTATTGGCTGTATAGAACTTGCTGGGGCCATTTAGTGAAAGAGGCTCTATGGAGGAATTTGTGTTCTAATCTTACAGCCCAGTTTTGTCTGCTTTTTAAAATAGACTTTTAAGTATGATTTCCTTCAAATATTGTTTTACATAGTGCAGTTAATTTTGTCTTATAAACGTTAAATCATTGACACTAAATAGCATATTCTAATAGTTATTTTGGAGCAGTTTTACACTAAATTTGGGCACGTCTACTTTGGAAATGTCTACACTGGATTTCTGACCAAATTAAAAATAATAATTCCAATGCCAATTGTATCATAAGTCAATAGATTTACTCAAGATGAATCCAAAAGTTTAGTGAAGAATAAGAACTCTTTTCGACAAATTTTCACTGACAGTTTGCTAAAATAGGATAAGCCTACTGACATAGGAAAACATCTCTTTTTTATGAGGCAAATAGAAATGTTGACACCGATACTCAAACTTCAGATTGTATAAGTGAAATGAGGAAAAAAGCTAGGCAATAAAGACAAGAAAAAAGTTAAATGTGGATTAACAGGTGTGACAGTAACTAATAACTCTATTTTTGTTTATAACTAAATGTTTTAAAGCTACACATTTTAGGCCTGTGAACTAATGAATTGTTTATATTTGTGTCTACTTTTGCTGCTTCACTAATTCCTGTTAGCATTCTTTTTAAAGTCACACACTAAATGAATAAATAAATAAGTCACACATTACAGAGTGAGGGAAATCTAGAATAGGGTCTTAAAACCATGTGTTGTTATGGTATAAGAGCAATGATATATAGCTATAGGTCCAACAGAAGAGAAACAAAGTCAGCGTAAGAGCTCAGTAAATATTAGATTCAGTTATTTTTTCTGTGTGGCAGGAGAAAAATTAAGGTCAGATTAACAATGTTGTGAGTGAAGCTTTGTAAATACTTATCTATTTGCTGAAAGCATTTTTTGGCATCGAGCTATGAGAATGAAAGAATGGAAAGAAGAGATAAAATGAAAGTGTCTATACAAATATGCTTGATTTTTAACAACAATAGATTTAGAGTGGTGCCATTTTTCTCTAAAGCTATGGACATGAAAGCTTTGGACTCTATACTGTCATAAATTTCACAAATCTTTTCTAGGAGCTGGTTTACAAATGGCCCAAAGAGCCTTACAAAATGGGACTAGTACCAGGAAGCTCAAACACACTGTTTTAGAGAAACAGTGCTGTTGGCCAGTGTGTTTGTCTTTCCAAAGAAGCTAGAAATTCATATTTTTATGTGAAGCATTCTGGTTTTTCAGTGACAGCAGCTAAAACAAACATAGACACACCTATATGAGCCTAAAAAGCATATACATAAGTGTAATATACCATGAGGACAACCAGTTTCTGACTTTCTTTAAATTCCCTGTATAATGATTATATGATTTTCTCAAGGAAATTACACAAACGTGTTTAGATTAGTGCATGAGCAAAATGACCATTTAAAAAAGCTAAATAAATCATTTTTATATCTGTGACCTCAAGGGTCTTTGTGGCTTTTCTGAGGGAATAATTTCTCAGGTGTCCCTGAGTCATTGGGTTTAAACACCAGATCTTATTTTATTAATTATTTTTTAAATTTTTTTAGTTAAAAAGAAAGGTGAAAGAAATTAATAGCAGACATATAATAAGCAAAGAATTAAAGATCTGATTATGTGTTAAACACAACCAACTCCTTTGTCAAGAATAATTCAGATTAAAACAAAACAAACAAAAACAGAATCTCACATATGTGGTCCTAGTCATAAATACATTTTTAAAAATTGTATATGATTGTTCATCCTTATCCCAAGCATCTGAAGTGATCTGTCAATTTGGCATTTTCAAAATGAGAGATTCTAAGGATGCAACAGAGATTCACTGACTCAAAAAATTATTTTTAGCTGTTGGGAATTAACCTTAATTTGGCCATTTTAGTGGACTTTTTCAAATTGGCTAGCAATGAAAGAAACATTGAAAATTAATCTGAAGGGCAAAACAACCCACTTAAATATATTTTAAAGTCAATTTAAATGAGAGGATTTTACCATTTTGACCAAGTTGGCTGCATATAAGACAGGACAGTAGTTACATACATGATGGGAGACTTCAAATTAATGTCTTCCTACTTCTCTCCAGATCTGTGTAGAGCCCAAGAAATGTAACAACATAGTTTGTTTTTTTAACCTTATCTCATTATTTTGAATGTACATATATCTTTCTCCAAAGAGTCCATTTATAATATTTGTGCCATCAGTCAGACTTTAAAGACCTTAAAAAAAAGCTAGTAATCTCTCTGTTATTGGAATTTAGGCAGTTTCAGGATATCCCAAATATTTTAAGACAGAAAAATATTTCACAATGGTTATTTAAAATATTTTCTGTTTCCTGTATATTGGCCCTGATTTGGGAGATTGACCCAATATATTTTAAATTGCATTTTAACTTTACATGATAATTAATTCCTTAAAAAAATAAATATATATTTTGACATTCTAAAAATTTTTAAAGCTTTCTGCATATACTAATAACAAAATACCATTTCTTCTTGGGCATGCTCTTCAGACTATTAAGATTAGCATATTAATTATATGCATTAGGTTGTTTTATTTGATCTAATTTTACAGCAAAATGAGACAGAGGTTTGTTGGTGAGTCACTGGTTTGTCGAATGTTATATATAATTTGTGAAACTAATAACACATTTTAAATAAGTCATTTTAAATGCTTACTTTTTATCGTATATTAAATGCCAAGCCATTTCCACATATTATACTTTTAATAAACTTTTTTAAATAGTTTAAGATTTATAGAAAATTTGCAAAGAACATTGAGAGTTCCCATAAACATCACAACGCGTTTCCCCTATTAGTAACCTCTTATATGAGTATGGTTTATTTGTGATAGTTAATAAAAAAATATTGGTACATTAATATTAACTAAAGACTCTATCAGATTTTCTTAGTTTTCATCCAATGTCCTTTTTCTGTCCCCAGGTCTCATCCAGGACACCATGTGACTTTCAGTCATGTCTATCAGTCTCCCCTTGGTTATGACAGTTTCTCAAACTTTCCTTGTTTTTGATGACATTGACAGTTTTGAGAAACACTGGTCAGCTATTTTATAAGATATCCTGAATTTGGGATTTCTCTGAATGTTTTTCTTATGATTAGACTGGGGATATTGGCTTCGGGAAAGAAAACTACTTCCTTCCCAAAGGGGTAAATAAATTGCCCTTTTTATCACATCATATCACCATGCTGTCAACCTGACCCATCACAGCTGATTTAATCATTGATCATCTGGTTGCAATATTGTTGCACAGGGACCTGCACTATAAAGTTACTCTCCCTGCCACCCCCCCTCCCCTTTACTTACTGTATTCTGTGAAAGGAAGTTACTAGAAGCATTTTACACTTAAGGAGTAGGGAGCTATGTTCCACCTTCATGAGGGTGGAATACGTGCATCAATTATTTGGAATTCTGCTGCAAAAGAGATTTGTCTATTCTTTCTGATTTATTTATTACTCAATCACATATTTATGTCATGGACATTTATTTTATACTTTGGGTCATAATCCAATATTACTTTATTTTGTGATGCAAAGTTTTCCAGTTTTGACTATTGGAGGCTCTTTCAGTCTGCTCCAGTAACCAACTGACAACCTCCCATCCCTCTCCCCCACCTATAATTCCCATGATTGTATGTGTGTGTGTGTTTGAGCACTTTCGTATTTTCTTGTGCTGTAGGATACTCCAGGCTCATCTTGTATATCCGCTGTCCCAGTTCTAGAATCAGTCATTTCTTCAGGGAATCCCAGTTTCCACAGTTGAAGAATATTATTAAAAACCAAGAGCCAGATGTGAGATTTGCTCATAGCTACTTTGGTATGGTTGATTTTAGAATCTCTCATTTTATCCCCTCTCATACTTTAAAAAATTTAGTACTTTCCCTAGAATTTGCACTATACATTTTTAATGCACCTGCATTCACCTTCAAGTAGCATTCTGCCACTTCACATGTAGGGCAAGTACTTTACAACAGAGTATTTCCGATCCTCCCTCTTTTCCTGTGACACTGATGTCTTTCACTTCATATTTTATAATCAAGTAATACATTGCTATTATTGGTACTATTGCTTTTAAAAGTTTTTTATGTCAATTAAGAGTGAGAAAAATAAAAGTCTTTATTTTAGCTTAATTTACTCCTTCTTTGATGCTTGTCCTTTCTTTAAGTTTATCCAAGTTTCTGGTCATTTTTTGATCATTCTGCTTGAAGACCTTCTTTTAACATTCTTGGAGGCAGGTGTGCTGACAATTAATTCCCTAAGCCTTTATTTTGTTTTTGGTTTTTGGAGAAGTTTTATCTCTCTACTTAGGAAATTAAATTTTACTGGCTATAGAATTCATGTCTGGTGTTTTTTCCCAAAATTTAAATACTTCACTATATTCTCTTGCTTGCACAGCATCTGACAAGAAGTCAGCTATCATTCTTACCATTGTTCTTCTATAAATAAGGCCTTTTATTCTTTGGGTCCTTTCAAGATTTTCTTTGTTTTTAGTTTTCTGCATTTGAATAAGATATGCCTATATATGTTTGTGTCTTGGTATTTATCCTACTTGTCACTCTTTTAGCCTCCTGAATCTCTGGTTAGGTGTCTATCATTCACTTTGGAATATTATCTGCAATTATTACTTAAATTTGTTCACTCTTCTGCTTTTGCTATTCCAGTTTTGTGCATTTTTATTGTCTTGAAATGTTCTCACAGTTCTTTCTTTTTTTTTTTTTTTAACCATCTTTATTGGGGTATAATTGCTTTACAATGGTGTGTTAGTTTCTGCTTTATAACAAAGTGAATCAGCTATACATATACATATGTTCCCATATGTCTTCCCTCTTGCGTCTCCCTCCCTCCCACTCTCCCCATCCCACCCCTCCAGTCTGTCCCAAAGCCCCGAGCTAATATCCCTGTGCCTTGCGGCTGCTTCCCCCTAGCTATCTACCTTACTACGTTTGTTAGTGTGTATATGTCCATGACTCTCTCTCGCCCTGTCAAAACTCACAGTTCTTTCTTATTCTGTTTTTTATTCTTTTTTACCTTCCATTTCAATTAACCTATTGTCAAGCTTACTGATTCTTTCCTCAGCCATGCCATGCCTACTTATGAGTCCATCAAAGGTATTCTTCATTTTTCCTACAGTGTTTTTTTGTTTTTGTTTTTGTTTGTTTGTTTGTTTGTTTTTTGCGGTACGCGGGCCTCTCGCTGCTGTGACCTCTCCCGTTGCGGAGCACAGGCTCTGGATGCGCAGGCTCAGCGGCCATGGCTCACGGGCCCAGCCTCTCCGCAGCATGTGGGATCTTCCCAGACTGGGGCACGAACCCGTGTCCCCTGCATCGGCAGGCGGACTCTCAACCACTGTACCACTAGGGAAGCCCCTTACAGTGTTTTTGATTTCTAGCATTTTCTATATCTCTGCTTATAATACTCATCTACTCTTGCATGGATGTTTACTTTTTCCAGTAGTTCCCTTAACATATTCATCATTGTTATTTTAAATTCACTGTGTGATAATTCTTACATGTGCTGTTATCTGGGTTTGGTTATGATGATTCCTTTTTCTTTTCAGACTTTGTTTCTTATTGCCTTTGCCATGCCTTGTAATTATTTTGCTGAAAGCTGGACATATATTAGGTAATAGGAACTGAGGTATTTAGGTCTTTATTATGAGCCTTCATGTTAATCTGTCTAGGAGTTGGGGTGTGTTTGATGTTTGCTGTAGCTGTAGGTGCCAGAAGATTCAAATTCCTTTAATCTTCCTGTTTTTGTTTACCCTTCTGACTTTGGGTTTCCTTAAGTACTCTCCCTCAGAGGAAGTCTATATTTTGCTGCTTTTTCAGATATAACCCACTGTTATTACCTGAAGCCCTGTTGATGTGGCAGTAAGGTATGGGGGAGGAGCTGCATTTTATCATCTGATAACATCTCAGTCTTTTAATGGGGCAGTGTCCTTGGGCTATGACCTCTACAAGGGTTTTTTTCAGTAGGAAAGTTTTTTCCTCCCATTACCTATTCTCTTCCCTGGGTGTAGAATTCCTAAATATTCTCAATCTGTTTCCTTATTTCCTTGAAACTCTGACCCCTGTTGACTATGTTTTATTGTTGTTGTGTTTTGTTTTGGGGTGTGTTTGTCTTTTGGTCCCCCCAGCCCCCCACTGTCAGACAGACAGGAAGCCTGGAGGGATTGAAGGGAGAGGAATTCCCTTGCGCAGCTGGAATAAGGCCTAAGCAAAGTCCTTTTCCTTGTAGAGTATCTGTGTGTTATTGAGAAGGTTTGGGGTATATTTCACAATGATCACTCTTACCCTTTTCTCTGCTAGAGTCAGGAGAGAATCTTTATCAGATATTCATTGTAAGAATCTAATATGATTCCTGGAAGCAAAACACATACAAGTAAGACGGCAGCTCCCAGCAGTCTCTTATTCTCAAGCCAGTCCACACTCAGCCTCTAGCAATTAGACAAAATTACCATTTAAGAATATTTTATCGGCTTAGGTCTCCAGTGACTCCTGATCCAGATTAGCAGATTTGGTTTGTCTCTCAACAGATGGGTCTGTCTCTCCAGATTTCAAGGTAGCAGTTTGCTCTGCAACCTCAGTTCTCTAATGGGTGCAAGAAAAATCATTGATTATCTGTCCAGCATTTTTGTTGCTGTTATAAGGAAAGGAACAATAACTTCTAAGCTCTTTACATGTTGGAGCTTAAAATGGCAAAATGATTACTTTTTAAATGTAAATTTTTATTACTCTATTGTGCGTCATTCACTCCACATTATTTGTGGGAGAAAAAGTACAATAATAGTTTTGTTATTTTTTTTTCCCTGACTCGGTTAAAACAACATGTAGGACTATAAATTTAATTAAAATGCCTCTTATGGGGCTTCCCTGGTGGCGCAGCGGTTGAGAGTCCGCCTGCTCATGCAGCGGACACGGGTTCGTGCCCCGGTCCGGGAAGATCCCACATGCCGCAGAGCGGCTGGGCCCGTGAGCCATGGCTGCTGAGCCTGCACGTCCGGAGCCTGTGCTCCGCAACGGGAGAGGCCACAGCAGTGAGAGGCCCGCATCCCGCAAAAAAATAAAAAATAAAAGTACCTCCTATGAATATAAAAAGATAATCTGGAGATTTCTCCTGAAAAGCAGCAAATGTTTGAGTACTTACTTAAAAAAAGAGAACACTTTTTTAAATAATTAAGTTTATTTCAAATACATTTACTCACATAGCATCAACCCACAGGAGTTCCCACACCTGGGGAATATTGAGGCTGATGATGTCTACACTAATTACATTTATACTTAAGGTAAGGAAAGGACAAATCAGTTTTAGTTTTTAGGAATAAATCATTAGCTGATTTATTCAGGGATCAAAATAGGAACGTTCCCCTGAAAAGCAATGAATCGACTCAGTGCATTCCATACACAATATATTATTTTTTATAGCTAAGGAGTCCTTGATATTTTCAGGATTGCCAATAGTTGTTTATGTGTGTGTGCCTCTATTTCAGAAATTAGCCAAAAAATATATGATACTTGGCACTTCAGTCATTTTTCCATTTTATGTGTGTGTGTGTACATTATGTTTTTTATAACTGCACTTTCAAGATTTAAAGGATTTCTCAAAATGTTTCTGCAACGTACATAAAATAGGTCAGACAGTATGTGAGCTCAAATGAAAATAACTAAGGAAAATAACTAAGTCTGCCACAGACTTACTTCTCCTTTTTAGCTTTCTAAATGTATCTATCCTGCTGAAGGAGACTTTCAATAGGGGAAGAAAAATACAGGCTATTGTGTAGGTGTCTACACTGTGTGCACTGACCTCAACCAAAATTGTTAACATAATTCAGAGTCCTAAGTTTTGGCAGATGAGTGTGTGACTGAAAAATGCACAGTAAGTGGAATACAGGGTGAGATATTTATTCGCAACTAGCTGGTTAATGCAGCTGTGTCCTGTCTGTCCTATATAAGACCATACTAAAATTTTGAAGGGGATATTCCTTTATAACAACATGATTCATCTTTTGGACTGTATGACTTGATATTGTACTAGGATATTGAAGTTTAGCTTATACTTACTGTTACATGAGAGAGGAAAAATCTAGATAGCACAAGTAATCAAAATCATGAACTGACTGATAAAGACTTATGTATTTTAAACTTTATGTAACTGGAGAAAATAAAGAGCTAAAAGAGGAAAGAGAATATAATTACAAAATGGATCATGAGGACTGCTTAAATGTAGTGCTGACAACAATGAAAATTTATGACTAAAATCTATAATCTTCTGATTATGTCTATACATGTAACACATCTTAGAGAGTTGATCATTTATACAGGAATCTGACTGATGCAGAAGTGGGATCTAGATCAATCAGCCAGAGAAACATACCTGACTTTACATTCAGCAGCAGGGAAATTTTGTAAGTTACTCAAGTGCTGCAAAAACTCTAATTTTCAATGTCATTTGGTCTCCTTGCTCACATTTAAATTTGATTTATAGTGTGAAAGAAATGGCACATACCCTTATTGCTATATAAAAGTCACTTTTAAGAAATAAGTATTTTTAAGCCTGATTTTTTTCCCTTCTTTTCCAAATTGCAATTTAGAAGGGGAGGTTTTAGGGGAAAAGCCCCGGTCTGCTAACTTGAGGAAGAGTTCGGGCTGGGGAGAGGGAAGGCTATAAAAAGAGAAAAAAGGTTTAAAATGCCTCCTAACTCCTTTAAACTGTAGCCAGCAGTTAGAAATGGAAAGAAAACTATAAGATAATTAAGATTTAAATCACATCCTGAAGACTTTTAATAGTTTTGCCCTAAGATTTAGAACTTGAGAATTTAATTTTTTGAAAACACTTCTATGATGCCTGACATTTAGACAACTGTTTAAGAGAAGAAAATACTGTGACAGTAAAAGATTAGCTAAACTCTGGACATGCAGGAATGCAAATGAGAGTATGCAGCTCTAAAACAGTGCACATCAAAAACGCTGCGGAGACAAATAAGCAGAGGGAGTGACTTTCAAACTAAGAAACTAGGTCAAAAATCATATAAAGCATGTATCTGTAACAGCAGCATTTCCTTATCGAAATTGTTTAAGTTTTAATATTGAATTTTACTGTGCTTACTTTTGTTTAATCATATGTGGTTCAAAATCACATTTACAAGTTAACTTTTTTCCCCTAAAATACTTAAAGCAAGATAATAGCACAAGTAAGCAGCAGTTTCTAGAGTCACAACTCAATCTAATGTTATTCACCCTGGATGCTAATTACAGATCATTTGCTCATTTGAGAGTCTTCCCTTTAGATCTTAGAAAAGTGTTCTGAGATTCCAAAACTAGCCTAATATAATGCAGTTCCCTGAGAGGAAGATCAATAAGAAGCACTGTTCATCATCTCTAACCTTAATTAATAGTAAATTCCTGTCAACGAATACTTGGTAAAGGGATAGATTGGGGGATAAAAAGTCTTGCAAAGATGAGTGACTTTAGGAAGACACAAAGCTAAGACAGTGTGGGCAGAGTTCAGGAGAGGAGCTAGTATTTGAAAAAATATATAGATAGATAGATATTTACATAATGAGCTCATATTTAGGTATTATTAAACATGCTGGAAGTAACCGCAAATGTTCAACAACTATCATCAACATCTATCACAAACATTGAAGATGTTATATACACCATTCGTACCAGATTTTTCCAGAAGAAATCTGAATTTAAATAGTGTCTTTCATTTTCTCGTTTCATTATGTCCTTGCCCCTTTACATGAAATTGGCCTGCAAAAACTGGTGTTCTTTATACCCAACCGTCCCAAGCTCACCAGGCTGTTGCCCCGTGGATCCACTACTCTTGGGTCTGAAAATCATCTCATTTCAATCTTGGAGTCTTGCAACTTGTTTCTGACTCAGGCCTCTTGTGGTTTAAAAAAAAAAAAAAAATGGACTCTACTGTAACTTCCTGAACTAAGATCTCCCTTTCAATTACTCCCCCATCCTTGAATTTGACCAGAACTAGTACTTACAGAGCTGAGCAAGAGATATTTGCTCTTGTAGCCTCTCTTTTGAGATACCTGCATCAACATTTCCCTCTTGAACTCTAATCTTGGCCTCCTACTCTGCCACCCATACATCTACATGCACCAATTAAGGAAATGAATAGAACATAATTCACATGCATGTTCATAAATATCACTTTGTCCTGAATTTCTATTTGAAAAATATGACCCATCATTCTTTGAGGATTTTGGCAGCCGCCAGAATGCATCACTTAGGTCTCTTGCTGCAATCAGTGTAACTGTCATCCCCACCACTTTCAAGATGAGACTTGGTTCCTTCAAGCTCCTCTCAGACAGTGCGTTCATTCTGGCAAGGTGAGGCAACTTTGGCTCAAGTGCACACTCATCTCCACCTCCATGAACCTTTCTTAGAATTATACTATAGTCCAAGACTCTTAATACCCAGTTTTTCTTCATTTCTTCTTCAGAGGTTCCAGACTTGCATCAAATCAATAAGCTCACCTTGCTTCTTCCCCCTTATTCTTCACAGGCGTTTCCCCAGTCTTTTTCATCTTTAATTCATACTGTGTTTGCTTCTTAAAAGCCCCAAACTGACACAAGAATATGAAATATGTGGTCTCTTTTGCAAGTAACATGCCCATGAATGAATTTTAATGTAAAGTAGTGAACAATTTCATGGCTGCTTAAGTTGGAAGCATTTGGAATAAAATGTCAGTTCTGTAGAGTACTAGTTGTATAATTTTAGGCTATCATTCAAGCCTTCATTTTCTACTTTCTAAAATAAAATATCAATAATTATCTCAGGGGAACCATCAAGATGGCAGAGGAGTAAGACATGGAGATCACCTTCCTCCACACAAATACATCAAAAATACATCTACATGTGGAATAACTCCTAAAGAACACCTACTGAACGCTGGCAGAAGACCTCAGACCTCCCAAAAGGCAAGAAACTCCCCATGTACCTGGGTAGGGAAAAAGAAAAAACAGAGACAAAAGAATAGGGACAGAACCTCTACTTCTGGGAGGGAGCTGTGAAAGAGGAAAAGTTTCCACACACTAGGAAGCCCCTTCACTGGTGGGGATAGGGAGTGGGCAGGGGGAAACTTCAGAGTCATGGATGAGAGCACAGCAACAGGGGTGCAGAGGGCAAAGTGGAAAGATTCCTGCACAGAGGATCAGTGCCAACCAGCACTCACCAGCCTGAGAGGCTTGTATGCTCACCCACTGGGGTGGGTGGGGGCTGGGAGCTAAGGCTCTGGCTTCAGAGGTAGGATCCCAGGGAGAGGACTGGGGTTGGCTGCAAGAACACAGCCTGAAGGGGGCTAGTGCTCCACAGCTAGCTGGGAGGGAGTCTGGGAAAAAGCCTGGAAGTGCCTAAGAGTCAAGAGACCATTGTTTCGGAGTGCACGAGGAAAAGAGATTCAGACACCACCTAAATGAGCTATAGAGACAGGCGCGAGCCATGGCAATCAGCACGGACACAAGAGATGGGCATAAGATGCTAAGGCTGCTGCTGCAGCCACCAAGAAGCCTGTGTGCAAGCACAGGCCACTGTCCCCACCTCCCCTCCCGAGAGCCTGTGCAGACCGCCACTGCCAGTGTCCCATGATCAAGGGACAGTTTCCCCAGGAGAACATACAGTGTGCCTCAGGCTGTTGCAACCTCACGCCAGCCTCTGCCACTGCAGGCTCGCCCCACATTGTATACCCCTCCCTGCCCCCCTCGACCTGAGTGAGTCAGAGTGCCCTAATCAGCTGATACTTTAACTCCATCCTGTCTGAGTAGGGAACAGATGCCCTCAGGCGACTTACAAACACAGGTGGGGCCAAATCCAAAGCTGAACCCCAGAAGCTGTGCAAACAAAGAAGAGAAAGGGAAATCTCTCCCAGCAGCCTCAGGAGCAGTGGATTAAATCTCCACAATCAACTTGATGTACGCTGCATCTGAGGAATACCGGAATAGACAATGAATCCTCCCAAAATTGAGGCGGTGGACTTTGGGAGCAACCGTAGAGTTGGGGTTTGCTTTCTGCATCTAATTTGCTTCTGGTTTTATGTTTATTTTAGTTTAGTATATAGAGCTTATTATCATTAGCAGATTTGTTTATTGATTTGGTTGCTCTTTTCCTTTTTTTTAATATATGTATTATTTTTTCCTTTTTCTCTTTTTGTAAGTGTGTATGTATATGCTTCTTTGTGTGATTTT
The DNA here is from genome assembly GCF_003031525.2 of Neophocaena asiaeorientalis asiaeorientalis. Lineage (NCBI taxonomy): Eukaryota > Metazoa > Chordata > Mammalia > Artiodactyla > Phocoenidae > Neophocaena > Neophocaena asiaeorientalis. The sequence continues at coordinate 325,974 of NW_020175529.1, forward strand.
GTCTGTATAGGTTTGCTTTTACCATTTGTCCTAGGGTTCTGTCTGTTGTTTTTTTTTAAGTATAGTTTTTAGTGCTTGTTATCATTGGTGGATTTGTTTATTGGTTTGATTGCTCTCTTCATTCTTTCTTTTTTTATTATTACTTTTATATTGTTTTATTTTTAATAATATTTTTAAACTTTTATTTTAATAATTTATTTTATTTTACTTTACATTATTTTATTCTATTCTATTCTATTCTATTTATTTATTTTTTCTCCCTTTTCTTCTGAGCTGTGGGGCTGAAAGGGCCTTGGTGTTCCAGCCGGGTGTCAGGCCTGAGACTCTGAGGTGAGAGATTGAGTTCAGGAAGTTGGTCCATCAGACATCTCCTGGCCCCATGTAATATCAAATGGCAAAAGCTCTCCCAGAGACCTCATTCTTAACACTAAACCCAGATCCACTCAACAACCAGCAAGCTAAAGTGCTGGACACTCTATGTCAAAAAACCTATCAAGACAGGAACACAACCCACCCATTAGCAGAGAGGCTGCCTAAAATCATAATAAGTTCACAGACACCACAAAACACACCACAAGACACTGTCCTTCTCACCAGAAATACAAGATCCAGCCTCATCCAACAGAACACAGGTCCAGTAGCCTCCACAAAGAAGCCTACACAACTCACTGAACGAAACCAACTAATGAGGGGAGGCACCAAAAACAAGGGGAACTATGAACCGGCAGCCTGTGAAAAGGAGACCCAAAATGCAGCATATTATGCATAATGAGAAGAGAGAAAAATACACAGGAGATGAAGGAGGAAAGTAAAAACCCACCAGAACAAACAAATGAAGAGGAAATAGGCAATCTACCTGAAAAAGAATTTAGAGTAATGATAATAAAGATGATCCAAAATTTTGGAAATAGAATGGAGGAAATACAAGAAACATTTAACAAGGACCTAGAAGAACTAAAGAGCAAACAAACAATGATGAACAACACAATAAATGAAATCTACAATTCTCTAGAAGGAATCAATAGCAGAATAACCGAGGCAGAAGAACGGATAACTGACCTGGAAGATAAAATAGTGGAAATAACTACTGCAGAGCAGAATAAACAAAAGACACTGAAAAGAATTGAGGACAGTCTCAGAGACCTCTGGGACAACATTAAATGCACCAACATTCAGATTATAGAGATCCCAGAAGAAGAAGAGAAAAAGAAGAGGTCTGAGAAAATATTTGAAGAGGTTATAGTTGAAAACTTCCCTAATGGGAAAGGAAATAGTCAAGTCCAGGAAGTACAGAGAGTCCCATAGAGGATAAATCCAAGGAGAAACACATCAAAACATATATTAATCAAACTATCAAAAATTAAATACAAAGAAAAAATATAAAAAGCAGCAAGGAAAAAGCAACAAATAAAATACAAGGGAATCCCCATAAGGTTAACAGCTGATTTCTCAGCAGAACTCTGCGAGTCAGAAGGGTGTGTCAGGACATATTTAAAGTGATGGAAGGGAAATATTTAAAACCAATGTTACTCTACCCAACAAGGGTCTCATTCAGATTCCACAGAGAAATTAAAACCTTTACAGATAAACAAAAGCTAAGAGAATTCATCACCACAAAACCAGCTTTACAACAAATGCTAAAGGAACTTCTCTAGGCAGAGAACACAAGAGAAGGAAAAGACCTACAATAACAAACCCAAAACAATTAAGAAAATGGTAATAAGAACATACATATCGATAATTACCTTAAATGTAAGTGGATTAAATGCTCCAACCACAAGACATAGAGTGGCTAAATGGATACAAAAACAAGACCTGTATATATGCTGTCTACAAGATAGCCACTTCTGACTTAGGAAAACATACAGACTGAAAGTGAGGGGATGGAAAAAGATATTCCATGCAACTGGAAATCAAAAGAAAGCTGGAGTAGCAATTCTCATATCAGACACAATAGACTTTAAAATAAAGACTATAACAAGAGACAAAGAAGGACACTACATAATGATCAAGGGATCTATCCAAGAAGAAGATACAGCAATTGTAAATATTTATGGACCCAACCTAGGGGAGCTTCAATATATAAGGGGCACTTATATATATATATATACAAAAAATCAAGCCTTGATAAATTTAAGATAATTGAATTTGTATCAGGTATCTTTTCCAACCACAATGCTATGAGACTAGATATAAATTACAGGAAAAATTGTGTAAAACACACAGAAACATGGAGGCTAAACAGTATGCTACTAAATAACTAAGAGATCACTGCAGAAATCAAAGAGGAAATCAAAAAATACCTAGAAACAAATGACAACGAAAGCACAATGACCCAAAACCTACGGGATGCAGCAAAAGCAGTTCTAAGATGGAAGTTTATAGCAATACAATCCTACCTCAAGAAACAAGAAACATCTCAAACACCTAAATGTACACTGAAAGTACTTAGAGAAAGAAGAACAACAACAACAACAAAAAACAAAGTTAGCAGAAGGAAAGAAATCATAAAGATCAGATCAGAAATAAATGAAAAAGAAATGCAGGAAATGATAGCAAAGATCAATAAAACTAAAAGCTGGTTCTTTGAGAAGATAGACAATATTGATAAACCATTAGCTAGACACATCAAGAAGAAAAGAGAGAAGACTCAAATCAATAGAATTAGAAAGGAAAACTGAAGTAACAACTGACATTACAGAAATACAAACGATCATGAGAGTTTACTACAAGCAACTATATGCCAATAAAAAGGACAACCTGAAAAAAATGGACAAATTATTAGAAAAGCACAACATTCTGAGACTGAACCAGGAAGAAATAGAAGATATGAACAGACCAATCACAAGCACTGAAATTGAAACTGTGACTAAAAATGTTCCAACAAACAAAAGCCCAGGACCAGATGGCTTCACAGGTGAATTCTATGGAACATTTAGAGAAGAGCTAACACCTATTCTTCTCAAACTCTTCCAAAATATGGCAGAGGAAAGAACACTCCCAAACTCATTCTATGAGGCCACCGACACCCTGATAGCAAAACCAGACAAAGATGTCACAAAAAAAGAAAATGACAGACCAATATCACTGATGAACTTAGATGCAAAATGTCTAACCAAAATACTAGCAAACAGAATCCAACAGCACCTTAAAAGGATCATACACCATGATCAAGTGGGGTTTATCCTGGGAATGAAAGGATTCTTCAGTACACACAAATCAATCAATGTGATAAACCATATTAACAAACTGAAGAATAAAAACCATATGATAATCTCAGTAGATACAGAAAAAGCTTTTGACAAATTTCAACACCATTTATGATAAAAGCCCTACAGAAAGTAGGCATAGAGCAAACTTACCTCAGTGTAATAAAGGCCATATATGACAAACCCACAGCGAACATTGTTTTCAATGGTGAAAAACTGAAAGCATTTCCACTAAGATCAGGAAAAAGACAATGTTGCCCACACTCACCTCTATTAGTCAACATAGTTTTGGAAGTTTTAGCCATAGCAATCCGAGAAGAAAAAACAATAAAAAGAATACAAGTCAGAAAAGAAGAAGGCAAACTGTCACTGTTTTCAGATGACATGATACTATACTTAGAGAATCTTAAAGGTGCTACCGGAAAACTACTTGGATTAATCAATGAATCTGCTGAAGTAGTAGGATACAAAATTAATGCATAGAAATCTCTTGCATTCTTATACACTAACGATGAGAAATCTGAAAGAGAAATTAAGGAAACACTCCCATTTACCACTGAAACAAAAAGAATAAAATAGGAAAAAATTTACCTAAGGAGAAAAAGACCTGTATGAAGAAAACCATAAGACACTGATGAAAGAAATTAAAGATGATGCAAACAGGTGGAGAGATATACCATGTTCTTGGACTGAAAATATTATGAAAATAACTATACTGCACAAAGCAATCTACAGATTCAATGCAATCCCTATCAAACTACCAATGGAATTTTTCACAGAACTAGAACAAAAAATTGCACAATGGAATTGTTCACTTTTATGGAAATATAAAAGACTCTGAATAACCAAAGCAATCTTGAGACAGAAAAATGGAGCTGGAGGAATCAGGCTCCCTGACTTCAGACTATACTACAAACCTACAGTCATCAAGACAGTATGGTACTGGCACAAAAACAGAAATATAGATCAGCGGAAAAGGATAGAAAGCCCAGAGATAAACCCATGCACATATGGTTACCTTATCTTTGATAAATGAGGCAAAAATATACAATGGTGAAAAGACAGCCTCTTCAATAAGTGGTGCTGAGAAAACTGGACAGTTACATGTAAAAGAATGAAAGTAGACAACTCCCTGACACCATACACAAAAATAAACACAAAATGGATTAAAGACCTAAATATTAGGCCAGATACTATAAAACTCTTAGAGGAAAACATAGGCAGAACACTCTATGACATAAATCATAATAGGATACTTTCTGGCCCACCTCCTGGAGAAATGGAAATTAAAAACAAAAATAAACAAATGGGACCTGATGAAACATAAAAGCTTTTCACAGCAAAGGAAACAATAAAGAATTTGAAAAGAAAACCCTCAGAATGGGAGAAAATATTTGCAAACAGAGCAACTGACAAATGATCAATCTCCAAAATATACAAGCAGTTCATGCAGCTCAATATCAAAAAAAAAAAAAAAACCCAATCCAGAAATGGGCAGAAGACCTAAATAGACATTTCTCCAAAGAAGACATACAGATGGCCAAGAAGCACATGAAAGGATGCTCAACGTCACTAATCATTAGAGAAATGCAAATCAAAACTACAATTAGGTATCACTCACACTGGTCAGAATGGCCATCATCCAAAAATCTACAAAGTATAAATGATGGAGAGGGTGTGCACTGTTGGTGGGAAAGTAAATTGATACAGCCACTATGGAGAACACTATGGAGATTCCTTAGAAAACTAAAAATAGAACTACCATACGACCCAGCAATTCCACTACTGGGTATATACCCTGAGAAAACCATAATTCAAAAAGAGTCATTTACCACAATGTTCATTGCAGCTCTATTTACAATAGCCAGGACATGGAAGCAACCTATGTGTCCATCGACAGATGAATGGTTAAAGAAATGTGGCACATATATTCAATGGAATATTACCCAGCCATAAAAAGAAATGAAATTGAGTTTTTTTGTAATGAGGTGGATGGCCTTAGAGTCTGTCATACAGAGTGAAGTAAATAAGAAAGAGAAAAATAAATACTGAATGCTAGCACATATATATGGAATCTAAAATTTTAAAAAATGGTGCTGAAGAACCTAGGCGCAGGAGAGGAATAAAAATGCAGAGGTAGAGAATGGACTTGAGGACATGGGGAAGGGGAAGTGTAAGCTGGAACAAAGTGAGAGAGTGACATGGACATATATACACTACTAAATTTAAAATAGATAGCTAGTGGGAAGCAGCCATATAGCACAGGGAGATCAGCTCGGTGCTTTGTGACCACCTAGAGGGGTGGGATAGGGAGGCGGTGAGGAAGACACAAGAGGGAGGAGATATTGGGATATATGTATACATATAGCTGATTCACTTTGTTATACAGAGAAACTAACACACCATTATAAAGCAATTATACTCCAATAAAGATGTTTAAAAAATAAGAATAAGTGCTCTGGTTCAAGAAAAAAAATAATATTTATCTCATATAATGTCATTGTATGGAGGAGGATTTCAACATATAGAAAACATCTATTAAGTGATAATGTTAGAAATAATGAATGAAGAATGAGAGATCTTCAGAAAGTTCATTTTGCAAACTTAAAGGAATGAGTATTGAAATGGAATGTTTATATTTCTCTCTGGTACTAGGGAAAAGTCAGTTTGAGTAGAGAAGAAGAAAGATTGACATTGTTGACAAGTTCTCTTTAGAATTACCCCTCGAGAGCTAAAGTTTTCTAGGAAATCTTGGGTTGCTGAAGTCCTAACTTGCTCTCAGGAATTTTAGTAGCTCTCACTTTTTAATAGGAAAGAATGATAATTTTAGGGGAAATGTGTCATTAGGACCCCTACAGAACTGTGGAATCTGAAATTTAAACTTTAACGGTGTTTTTGGCTTGGACTTGAAGGATTATAGAAGTGATCTCCGTATTTCTAAATAACCCCATTCTAGGCATGATCATTTAGGTTGATTAGTGCTGAGTCCTCAGGTGGTTTAATCCTCAAATAACCGACTAAATTGAAAGAAAATAATCATATGGCAAATCAGAGTCTTTAGGATCTTTAAATATAGTGGAAACAGTGTTGAAAGATACTACAAGTGTTTGAGAAAGAATGTTGATTGGCAACACTCTCTACTATGAGAAAGAAATAATAAGCTTGTATTTTATATTATTATTAAAACTGCTTTTCATGTATAGAACTCTAATATTTGATGTAGAGAAAATGAACTTAATTTTTGCAAATTCTTAGTCTTATATGTTAGAACAAGTTATATTAAACATGAAATGTCCTTCTAGTTTAAGAACACTGTGACATGCACGACAGAAGAGAGGTTTTGAGGTCAAATCTGTCATTTCATATAATGTGACTTTCTTAAAGATCAGATGGTAATGCAGGTCAGCGATAAGAAAATAATGGATTCTGTACATTCAGACAGTAAGTTAACACTTCAAGAACCAATTTGGCTTCTTTAAAGAATCAGAGATTGTCCACATTTTGATTATTACGCTAAAAACAAGATGTCACTTCCTAGGTTACTGGTGCGATCTAAGGTAATAATTCACATATGAAAATAACACATTAAATCCTAAAAGCAAAGTGACCAAGTAGAAATTATTTTTACAGATCTATTTGCAATTATATTCTGAGGGGTTGTATATAAACAGCAATGCTGTGTGAGCAAGTGTGTATTATTTTAGTAGATATAATAAATATAAAATCCACTAGACTACTGGTTGAAATCAGTTTCGATGGAGTAAAGAGCATGAGCTTTCTGAAAAACTGAGTAATAACAAAGTGACCACACTGTGTAAGTACACACAACAAGTTGGTGAGTTTCAGAAAATAAACAGAAAAAAGTATACTAGATTTTTATTAAAAATTTTTTAGAAAGTCATGATCAAAAAGTGTCTACGCAAAGGGGCCTAGGCATGAGACATTGTATACAAGAATAACACTGTCAATTTAGGATTTTTTTCCCCATAAATCAGGGATTGGCACTTTTTTCTGTAGAGGGCCAGATTGTAAATAATTTAGGTTTTGCAGGCCACTTATGGTCTTTGCCCCATACTATTTTATTTCCTTTTTTTTTTTTTTCTAAACAACCCTAAATATTTAAAAATTTTCATAGCCAGAGGTAGGACATACAAAGGCCAAGCACCAGATTTGGCCATAAGTCTGTCATTTGCCAACCCTTGATGGGTATTCTTGAAATAAATATGTCCACACACTACACAGAATGGGTGCAGTGGATGAGATGGAATTAATGAACTCTGATGGTAAGATGATGTGTCCAAAAGAACAAAAAATTCAATCACCAGGTTTTAGGATAGCTCACTTCTCTTAAAGAGGAATGAAATAACTGTAAATGAGAAACTTACCTGATTGGACTATCATATGGAAATGCAAACTATACTGTATATTCAATTACATATTCTAGCAGGTACATTTGATTCTAGTTTTTGTTCTTTCCTCTGCCTCCCTGCTCATTTCTCTTTTATGATTTTTAACAGAAATAACAGAGTACCTTTCCTCCTATCATATTAATATAACAGATGAAGAAAAGAAAGTTGGTAAAGAATTAGTAGTTATAATGTGATTTTTATTTGTTATTTTCCATAGAGAATTATTTGACATGGCTTAAGCTGAATATAGCAAAAAAAAGTCTACACTAACATGCAATTAAAAGACTGCTTTAGGGCTTCCCTGGTGGCGCAGTGGTTGGGAGTCCGCCTGCCGATGCAGGGGACACGGGTTCGTGCCCCGGTCCGGGAGGATCCCACATGCCGCGGAGCGGCTGGGCCCGTGAGCCATGGCCGCTGAGCCTGCGCGTCCGGAGCCTGTGCTCCACAACAGGAGAGGCCACAGCAGTGAGAGGCCCGCGCACAGCAAAAAAAAAAAAAAGACTGCTTTACTTTGAGATATTTTAACAAACATAGAATCGTCTACATTATGTCTATAGAAAAGAAAGCCAAAGCATTAATGCTTTTAGCACTCCCACCCCACAAATCTGATGATTTTAAAAGAGCAGAAAAGAACATATTTTTTGTGGCATTCCAAAATACCCTTATTTAGGATGTTAATTATAATCAGCACACACATTACAGTGTTTCATCTGGAGAGTAATATATTTCACTTTTGACCTTATAGTCTTCTATGATGTCCTTATTCAGGATTCACAGTTCAGTGACAAGGGCCAGAAAAGTCTTTTGAAGTATGTTAAGAGCTTCCTGTGGATGCACGTCATAATACTATTTGATCACTCTAAGTGAGATGTTTTATGCAAGATGCTCCACTTCAATAGATGTCATTTTAATCCGCAAATGTTTGCAGTTTCCAAACAACTAAGGAAGACACAGGCCACTGGCCCCAGATAGCCTAGGTGCTTATCAAAGGAATTATTTCAGTGAGCCCAGATTCTTGCATCTTCCCATACATAGAAAAGTGCTAAATACCTTAACTTGAGATATCTGGTTTTCTTTCATTAACAATAATCTTTTGATGTTCTGACTACCCGGTCTTTGTTGCAAAATCTTCTATATATTCTGTTTCCCCTCCTTGCTTCTTCAGAGCAGTCTTTCAGAGTTGTCTGAGATGCAATGTCCCGGGCTTAGATCCTCAGTTCTGTCCGCCAAAGAAAACATAATTCTCAACTTTTTAGGTTGTGCGTTTTTTAAGTCGACAGTGTCAACACATTAATTCAGTTCAATTGTGTTTTGATGCACAGATGTAACGTTGTAATAAGTTTCAAATATGCTATGAAACAGCGTATTTCATCGATATGTATATAAATTATAATTAATAATTAAACAGAAAGATTGATTCTTTTAATTAACTTAATTTCCAAATTGAAAAAATGTATAATCACATTTTTAAAATTTTTAAAAGGCATAGTATTGATGCAGAACACCTGAACTTATACCACAATTACCGTATCAGTAATAAAAATCAAAAAGACTGGAAAGGTGGCTGCAAATTTCATGATTAGTGGCAACTGCAATTGGTTATGACAGAATAAAATGAAAACCTTTTGGTTTGTTGGGTAAAATAATATTAAAAATAATACAGTATACAATAGCAGCAGACCTTTTCAGCAAAAAAGGTAAATTTCTTGAGAAATTTCCTCTCAATAGTCAAAAAGAAAATGATAAAATTTATAACCTGAATTCAAAATTAAATATAAAAAAATTTAACAGGATCTGAGCTTATATGTTTGACTAGCTATAAAATTGATGAGTTTTAGGTAAAAACAACATTGTTTATAGAGTGATGGTAAAAGAAATTATTTCAATATTGACAATTTTTAAAGAAAATTATGAAAAGGTCGAAGAAGATATCCTATTTTTTTAAAAAAAATTCAGTTAAGCTGCCAAGCAATTACCAATAGAACACAAGACCTTTTTTCTTAATAATATCAAAGGTCAATTGACTCAAAACTTGATAAATAGTAATTACTTTTCTTTAGCTTTAGATGAGCCATGTTTTGCCTCAAAGGACTTCCAAATTTATGAAGAAATATCAATAAGGCCTATTTAAAAAATTCATGGAATAGATATTTTCAATACTTTTATGTCTGCCAAAGAAAAAATTCAGTGATATATGAAAAAAACATTTCTGTCATGACATAAGAAACCACAAATATCTAAGAGACTGAAGTTTTCTTTAGTGCTTCCCTCCACTGTTTAATGCATATGGAAAATACCTGTACTCACTGAACAGAAGCAGAGTCTGTGAAAATCATCATGGGCTTAGTGGTTAAAATTGTTCCATATATATATGTGCAAGTATTTTGAACCATCACCAGTTCATGGAACTGTAGAAAGAAATAAAAGACAATGATGGTGTGTATTTTGTCAAGACTCACTGTTTGATTAGTGGAAAAGTTTTACAAGGATTCACCGTATTGTTAACTCCAACTCACAATTTTCTTGAAACAAAAAGAATGCTTGCTAAATATTCAACAATGAAAGGCAATTTTAAAAAGGCACTGTGATTTGCATTTTCTCATCAGTATCAAATGAATACAAATATGCTTCGTGTAGAGGAAGATCTTTGTGTTACCTAGAGAGACAAGTATGACAATTTATGATGAAATCTCAACTTTCCAATACACTAATAATGATTTTACATAATATTCTGACATGAATCAATGGCAAACAATTTCCATTTTAACCAACAGCATTATATAAATTATCTGCAAAACTATAAGAAAAATTAGAAAAATATTATGTTGATATACTGAGTTGCTTTTTAATTTAAACAGTATTGTTTTGAATTTAATGTTAATAAAACACAGTGACCCAGGAGTACATTTATTTAACTACTTAAGTGTAATTTTTAAATCGTGGTTTTAGCTTAAAATCAATTATTTTTAAAAGGATAAATCAACTTTATCAAATAAATGCAAATATCAATGGAAAGTTATTTTAATCTATTCTTTATTGGATAAATACATATTTGGAAGAATTTGGATGTCCAATTTTATATATTCAGCTGAAAATTTCATGGAATCTAAATAGAGGTAAAGCATTTCTGATGAAAATTTGACATTTAAATTGGGATATTTTTAAGTAAAAAATACACTGGATTTCAAAGACAGTACCAAAAAAAGAATATAAAATGTCAATATTTTATATTGATTTCTATTGAAATAATGTTTTGGATATATTAGGTTATATATTTTATTAAAATTAATTTTATTTGCTTTTTACTCATAAAAATAATTATAAAATTTAAAATTATATACATGGCCCACATTTTATTTCTATTGGATAGGACTAATCTAGAGCAGATAAGAAAATCAGTGCAAAACATAGGTCACTGTCTTTGTCACAGCATTGTTCAAAGATTAACAACAGAAACATAAATACTTAAATTTTTTCTCACTGTTTAACCACTGATTTTAACTTATAGAGCATTGAAAGTATTTGTTCATAAGTGTGTATATTTACTTGTTAATATGTTTTCATAAACAGCAAAATACAAAATTTAAAATGAGGGTTTAAATCTTGGCTTTTTTACTTAAAATTGTTCAACACTGAAAATATTACTTCTCTGAGTAGCATTATGAAGTGAATAATATCTACCCTATAGGGTAGTTCCACAATTACCAAGGTGGGGAGATTAAGAATTTGTAGTACTAAATATTAAATTTTCCTATGAGGTCCATAAACATTTTAATGTGCAGTGCAATTTCCTTCTTAAATAGATATATAACTCATAAACCATCTGTTAACCAAGCCTACATAATATATAATCATACGCTACCTCTATCTTTATCAAAAAAAATCAAGTCATGTATTTTGTACAATAAAATCAAATATATATGGAAACAAAATATGCTTAATCATAATTTTATTCATGGATTTCTGGAAGAAAATAATTCTAAAATATATTTAAAAAGAAGATCTAGTAAAAATCTCCAGTACTTAGAAATTATACAGGACAATTCTGATTAACACCTGGGTCAAATAAGAAATCTCAAAGGAAATTTAAAAATATTTTGAGCTAAGTGAGAATGAAAGACAAATTGTCAAAATTTGTGAAATGCAAATGAAAACAGTGCTTGTAGGGAAATATACAGCATTGAATGCATATATGAGAAAAGAAGAGAGATCTAAAATCAGTAATCTAAGCTTCCACCTTAGTAAATTGTAAAAGAAGAGCAAATTAAATCCAAAGTAAGCAGAAGAAAAGAAATAATAAAAATTTGAGCAGACATTAATGAAATTAAAATTAGGAATTTAATTAAGAAAAAAACCCACAATGAAACCAAAAAGTGTTTTTTATAAATGATCTTTAAAATAAATATGTTTCTAGCTAGGCTAACTAAGGAACAAAAGAGAGGGGAAAGTGGGGGTGGGTGGGGGGAAGATGACACAAGTTGATATCAGAAAGGAAAGAGGGGACATCACTACAGATACCATGGACATCAAAAGGCTAATCAAAGAACACTATGGGGCTTCCCTGGTGGCGCAGTGGTTGAGAGTCCGCCTGCCGATGCAGGGGACACGGGTTCGTGCCCCGGTCCGGGAAGATCCCACATGCCTCGGAGCGGCTGGGCTCCTGAGCCATGGCCACTGAGCCTGCGCGTCCAGAGCCTGTGCTCTGCAACGCGAGAGGCCGCAACAGTGAGAGGCCCCAGTACCGCAAAAAAAAAAAAAAAAAAAAAAGAACACTATGAACAACCTTATGCTCACAAATTTGATAACCTAGACAAAATGGATTAATTCCTTGAAAGACATAATCTGCTAAAATTCATACAAGAAGAAATAGACAATCTGAATAGGCCTATATCTATTGAAGGAATTCAATCAATAATTAACCTTAATGTAAGTGAGTGAAACCTAATATAAACTATAACTTTGGGTGATAATGATGTCAAAGTAAAATCACATATTGTAACAAATGTATCATTCTAATGCAGGAAGTTGATAGTTGGGAAGACTGTTTATGTGTGGGAGAAGGGACTCTTGGGAACTCTGTACTGTCTGCTCAATTTTTATGTGAATCTAAAACTGCTCTAAAAAATAAAGTGTATTTAAAAAGAAAACATAAAAGGATTTGTTCTGAAACTCCAGATTGATGCAGTTCCACAAATTAAACTAGAAATTGTTCTACTATATTTCAGATTGTCTGTTAACAGAGCCTAAAACTATACATTGGAAAGGGAAGTATGTAGGATGGCCTGGTGAAAGGTCAGAGGCAAAATAAAATTCTTAAGAATGGGAAACAAAAAGGATGTCTTTGCGTAAATGTTTTAATCATTTCCAAGGTAAATGCACTTACTATTCACAAATATTTCAATTGTTTCCAAAAATTATGTAAATCAAGCTCATTATTTTGAAGTAACCAAAAGAATGATGCAAAAATCAAAAAAATTGCATCTTGAATCCTGTTGTGTGGAAGTGGAGAATTAAAAACACAGAAAAAATTCTCTTAAGGACTTTGTTCCCTGAGGGCATTGATGTCTCTGATAAGCAACCATCTAAATTTCTAAAATTTAGAAAATTATTTTCCTTGACAAAAGATATTTAATAAAAAATGATTTGTCCTTCTTTATCACTGAACTCTCAAAGGATAATTTCCAACACTATAGTTGGGAAATTGGCTGAAAATTGGAGGAGTATGTTGGCAGCTGGTGAAGCTTCTTGAACCTTCAAATTTTGCAGCAGTATTTTATGTTTGAGGATCACACAAGTATGTTAGAACAATTTACTGTCCCTGACTGTTTGCTAAAAAATCCTCTACATGGTTTGAAGGAAGTAAAATATACCAGACGATATATTTGTTTTAACGTTTTATGAATATATATATAAATATATATATATTTCTTAACATACAGACATTATATCAGTGTTTGGTAGTAGATGAAATGTGTTCTTGTTGTTTTCTTTCCACTTTAAAAAAAATTTAGGTGAAGATATTAAAGTTCACAAGTACCTCCATTATTGATTGTCTTAAGTTTTATAGATATAACATATATTAATCCACTCATGCTTATATGCATAATTAATAAGTATTGAAAGTAAGTTATATAACTATTAAAAACATTCCAAAGGCTTATAAATTTGAATGTGGTTATATTTACAAAATATGGCTAATATTAAAAGTTTTCCAATATTTAAAATTAGCAACTTCTTTTCAAAACTTTCAGTAACAATAATGCATAATGTTGCTATTTTCTTTTATGGATTCTGGGGGAAAGCTGACTTTAACAAATAGAGTTTTACCTTCACTTTTAGGGTTGCAAACACTGAGAAATAACACTTAATCCTCATTCACAGTGTTCGGGAAATCAGTAGGCTTTGGGCACTAACAACAACAAAGAAAATTCTAAATCAATGAAAATATCTAGGACACAAAATCAAAGGTACATACTATGGATTCCAAATTGACTGCTCTCCTTCCAGTACTCTTGAATCATACAATTGAACACATCACCTGTGCCACAATCCACCATATGTCTGACAAACTATTTCTTACACTGTAAGGAAATACAACAGAAAATTCAGTAAAAATGTATATAATAAAATACAGGATTTCTGTCATATCTACATCTGACTTATTGGATTTTTCTCATTTTTCTCTTACTGCATCACTCAAAACATTTATTTTCTTAAAATCCCATAAATCAAGTCTTAAAGTGTAGAATTCCCCTTTATGTTATTCCTCTGTTAAATTCACATTTAGAAAAAAACATGACTTTTTTTGATAAGTATTAAATTTGACCTGTGTTTTATGACTATTTTCCCTATGACCAGACAGGCCCTCAAATTCAGAATCAGGAGAAATTATTTTTTAGGTCATCAGTTCTGCAATGTAGAGCATTATATTAACAAATAATACAACTAAAGGTAAAATCCATGGGGCCTATCACGCACAACCAAAGAACATAATTTCAATTTACCCTTGTAACACAAACTTCAAATTTTCTGACTTTGTTCAATTGCATTTGCAAAACTAATGTTCCATTGACTTTTACTTAAGCTAATTCTTACCTCTTTTTCCCATTTGTATTTTGAAAAGCTCTCAGTGTTGAAATTCTATCTCAATTTAAGCAAATTTATTCCAATAAAATGACTTGCTTGAATTGGATTATTTGCCATACAGTACTTTATTTTCTCTTCCTAAACATTTGATAAACATTATCTGGAACCAATTAACACATTGATCATTTCAATGTTTATTAAAATCCTCTTAATGACTTTTAAAGAAGCATTGTTGTATTTACAAACATAATGCATTAATCTAAGACATCATGCAGAGAGAAAAAGACATTGAAAGCATAATTCATTGGTTGTATAAAACAGAGTCTTGTAAGCAGCTTGGTGAAATATTCTCAGGATGCTGTTATAAATATAATAACAATTTTCTGGTAGAGAAGTCAAGACAGCTTAGGGAATTGGTAAGGAGTTATAGGTGAAATTCTCAAAGGGTGCTCTAGAGGCCCCAGGAAAGGGCTTAAATGCACTGGACCGAGGTAAGCAGCTGCAATTGATTTAGTAAGTAATAATGCAGAACAGAGGGAAGGAAAGAACAGAGGAACATGGAGCACTTCTGTCCTGGCTTCCGTGTTTTCCTGAAGGCCAAAGACCTAATTCTGCCAAACTTTTATTTATTTATTTTTTGGTTGCACCCTTGCGGGACACGTGGGATTTTAGTTACCCAACAAGGGATCAACCTGCACCCCCTGCAGTGGAAGTGCAGAGTCTTAACCACCGGACCACCAGGGAAGTCCCCTGCCAAACTTTTGAGATTGCTTTTCTTTTTAAAAAGTATCATTTTCCTTTTTGACTAGTAAAGGTGCATCAGTTTCATACAACGTTGGATTGAAGCTTTCTCAGAAGAGCATGAGACTGTCTTGTGTAATTGAAATCTCAAAATTTACCTCTCCCTTTCTCTGCCACACCTTGAGAAATGATTTTCATCATCTGCTTCACCTTCTCAAGGATGAAGGTACTCAAGTCAACCATTTTGTTCAGTAGCTTCTGGGTAGATCTTGACTCTGACAGAAATAGAAAGAAGTCATGATATGCAGTGTAGTTAATGCTCTTACCTTTGCTCCAGGAGACAGTTATAACCAGTGTATCCGACAACATGCAGCATTATATTAGAGCCCCATATATTAAGAATGATTTCATGCAGTCGTTTAAGCAGAACCTTCCCGGGCTGCTTGAAACTCAGCAGGATTGTTTCAGGGACAGGCGAGTCACAGTTCTTCGGGTTCAGACAGCTCTGGTGACCTCTTCAAATGTCTCGCAAAGATTAAGCTGTCAAACTTTGTCAGGTGGTCTGTGCTTTCAGAGGTTTATCCTTTTAAAAATTTAAAGTACTCTCATGGCTGTAGAATTTCTTCATTCACATCTTCCAGCTTTAATGTTCACTTCTCCCCTCTACACAATTGACCCTTAAACATCTTGGGCATAGGGACGTTGACCCCACGCTGTTGAAAATCCATGTACTGCCGTCTCTGCCTCAAAAACAAAGGAACTGATAGATGACCCACCCAAGGGCAGGAAAATAGTTTGGATAAAATCAAGACTTAAACTGTAGTTCTTTTTTTTAATCTCCAACTTTTATTCCTTTTTTTTTAATTTATTTTTATTGAAGTATAGTTGATTTACTATATTGTGTTAATTTCAGGTGTACAGCAAAGTGATTCTGTTATACATACATGCATATATCCCAGTTCTTTTGATTCCACATATTTTGATTTCTGATTGAACACAAACTTTCCCTCACACTTAAAGATCTATAAAACAAAAATGTGGTCACTATATATATTGAAAAAAATCTGTGTATAACTGGACCTATGCAGTTCACACCTGTGTTGTTCCAAGGTCAAGTCTATGGCCTTTTCTCCAGCCAAATGTCAGTTTATAGATCACCCCTGCAGTATTTTACTGTGACACCACTGTTCAGACTTTCTCTTCAGACTAAAAGCTTTCCATCCACATATCAACTACTCCTTCCATCTAGCACACCAAAATTATGCTTATCATTCTAAGTGCAACCCATATGCCACCTCAAAAAAGAAAAAATAAACTATTAGGAGTCTACAACTAATTCTAATTGTATTAGCTGTGTCATATATATTAGATTTCTTTTTTTTTCTTCTTCTTTTTTTTTTTTTTTTTACATTTATCAGTTGAAATAGGCAATGTATCACAGTGGTTATGTTGGGATCTGGAGTTCAATTACACTCAAATCTGGGCTGCTAAACTTAGAAGCAACATGATCTTGTATAAATTATCTGACTTCTGCACTTCAGTTTCCTCATCTGTAAAATTAGAATTATGCAATCTAACAGAGAGGATTTTTAAGATGATAAATTGAGATACAATGCAGATACCTAGAGTCATGTTTGGCATAACTTGTGTTCTATAATGTTAGAAATCACTACTCTTCCAATCACTAGTGTTATTGGAACTTACAGTCTCATATGTACCTGATTCTCATATGTACTTACATATAATACACTTGCCAATCATACAAAGCTCTAAGAATCATTCTATTGTCTTAAATTTTGTATCTTCTACAATGTTCAATGTATTTCTTGTACACACTGGTCCTTCAGAAGCATTTGTTAAATTCAGTCCATTGTGAAACATACTCAGGTAATTTAATTTCAGCTCTTTGGGAGTAGGAACTATCTCTTCTCTGTATCGTCCAATATATTTTTATCATAAGTAGTCAAGAAATAGTGTTTGAATAAATGATTGAAAAATGCCTTAACAAACAAAGAAATCTTGCTCTCCAATACTTACATGTTTATGTTCATGCCTCCTTGGTCCCAGCATATCTATCTTGTGAAAATATGACATTCAAATGCAAATATAATGGCATTCAATGTCAAACTGGACCAGTGTTTGGAGAGGTAAATAAAAGGACATCCGTGATGTCCAGGAAAATTCTTCTTATTGACTCAATAAAATTGGTGGGATCTGAGGAAGGAGAAACTTGGAGAGATGCATATGGACAAATTATAAATTAAAGTGTGTTTTGTATAGCTTATCTACAAAATAATTTCAATATTATTCAGAGTCCTTCAATATTTTCAAACTGAGAAGTTTTCAAATGAAATTGAGAATACAAATAAATCAAATTTTAAGTAATAAGGAGAATAAGATATATTTTAATAAGAAGTTAACAATGACACCTGGTTGTGTGTGTGTTTAATCGATGATCACTATATTTTATATATATAATATATAAATATACACTATTATATATTACACAATAGGTTATATAATATGTATAAATAACATATATACAAATATATGTAATATGTTCAATTATTTGAGAGACGTTTAAAAAATATCTCAATTTCTCCTACCTATAGCCCTGCAAAGTCAGTTTTATTGTTCCAATTTTACAAATTAAGAAATTATAGCAAAGGAGATGAAGTCAAGGCCACAAGGTAGTAAATGGCAACATTGGCTGTTGAATCAGAGTTTGAGCTGCAATCAAAGTCCACATGGTTTTTAACTACATAATGTTTAGAAATGATTTATAGGAAGTGCTTTGGCTCATCAGCATGATTTAAGTCAAGAAAATTTAGGGAGCATATTGTCTATGCTACTGTAATTCATTTGAAAAAAATCATTTTATAGCAGCGATTCAAATAATAGTGAAATAAAGAAGTAGCAATAGTTTGTCCTTCGAGGGTAGAAAATACCACCCAAAAGGCTCTTTTCTCAAAGTGAGGATTTGGGATTTGAAACCTCATAAATTGTACTACAAACTCTGTTATTGCTCAGATGAGTTTGAGACCCTCTTAATAGCTTTACCTGTCCTTAGCAAGTAATAATGATTACTGTTTAAGAATGTCTTTAACTGCATGTACTGAATAATTATTGTGACACACGGGGAGCCTCTATAACTAGCATTTAACATGCTGGCACAGCTTATTCAAGTATATACTTTAGCACTGTATTTAAACAACTTATAAATTCAGAAAGAAGAAGAAGGGAAGGAAGGCAGAGATTTGGCAAAGAGAAGGCCAAGGAGAAAAAGATGAACGTGAAGAACATGAGGATAAGCAGGAAGGGTTGGGAGGTGGATGAGGCAGGCACAGGTGAAAAGAAGAAAAAGGATGGGAAAAGGAGAAATGAGTAAGGTTCATTACCTCACTCATTAAAATGTTCAAACCTTTTAGTACTTTAAAGAGAACAGAAACATTATGAGCATTTTTAAAAGAATTTTGGGGTCATAGAGGCACTCCTATGACAAGTAATTGAATCAAAAGCTATCATTTCACATGTTATGGATGTTGTAATTATCAGACCAAGAGATGTTATCTGAGAATTCTGTCCTAGCTGGCATACTTTTATTAGGAGGGTAAGGCTGTGAGCAACAGAGACCCTTTTAAGGTTACCTTGTTGACTGGGGTGTGTTGTAAGGAAACATTAGGAAGAAAGTGTCTTAGTAGTTGAATAACATTCTTTCAGAAAATGGGAAGAGAGTCTGAGATAAGAGTAACATTATATTTTACCCCCAGAATCAGGAATTTTCCAGTCCCATCTATCTCTTACCATACCTGCTTTTTCAATTTTTGATTTTTCTTTCTCTTGGTGTTTCTCTCTAGATTCCTCACAATTTATAGTCTTTCTGCTTACTGTCTTCTCTGTGGTGCCTCTCTTCTCTTTCTTCAGCATCATTTGAGTCTTGGTTCTTGCTCTATTTATTTAACACTCACATATTCCATGGCAAATCCTACAGTGCAGAACATCCATATAAAGTAGAGTTTCCACACCTGGGTATAAAGTCAAAGAGTTAGCACTAAAATGATACTGAAGATAATTGTATCTTTTCCTGATGACAGAAAAGACACTTCATGGTCTTGAAGTACCCCAGAGTCATCTTTAGGTGTATTAATTATTTTTCCTATTATTATAATTTCTTTCTTTCTCGTGAAAATCAAGTGGGAAAATAAATTAGTGAGGTGAGCTTTCTAGTAACTCAGAACCCAGATAAATGAAAATGTACTGTAATTGTGTATATTGTAACTGAAGAAAGAATTATTTCTCTAGAGATTAGAGTAAATGACCTCTAACTTCCTGTTTAATTCCAATTCTAAGACTTTATGATCTACACAAATACAGTTCAGAGTTTCTCACCACCTTTTGATGATTGCTTTCCTGTAGTCACATTTATAACTATTTATTACTTGGATTTTCTTTCCTATGTTAAATACCTGGGTTAATCAAGCACTTAAAAAATGATTCCAGTATTTTTTATTCATGTGATAGTCTGAAGAATTTTCTTTAAACTCTGTTGAGTCCTTGAGGACACTATAATCCCCAGGAGAACATACTAATTCTGATCTCCTTCCCTATTTTAGTAACCAACAGAATTTCAAACTATTGTACATACTATAGATGTTATTTGTTTTTTTTCTGCTCAGATTTTTACCCTTTTGGAGGAGTGATTTCAGGCAGCTAATTATTACTATCAAATGCATTTTACAGAAAGTAGAAATAATTCACAATCTCATTTAAATTAAAAAGTAGTTTATTCACATGATTTAGACACTTATTCGGTCTTTTTAAAAAAAATTGTTGTTATCTAAGATGTACCTGGAACTATTCTAGGCCCTCAAGATACAGCAGTGAATAAAACATTTGAAAATGCCTGTCTTTAAACAGTTTACCTTCATGATATCCTGTAGAGTTTTTAATATAAGTTAATATTTTATTTGGGACTATTATTTTTCAGAGGTTATTTTATGTTTTATTTTTTGTTGGTTGGTTGGTTGGTTTGGTTTGATATTTGCATTTTGAGTCAAGTATTATAGAAGCTATGTGGATTGTTTACTGGAAAAAAAGATTGAAATATTTCACCTACTTCCTAAAAACCACTGAATAATAGATCCTTTAAACTTGAAAGTAAACTCAAGGATGGGCAAAATAGTAACGTATAGAATTTTATGATGTTTTCAAATTTAATATTTATGCAAAGGATACAGGGAGTAGTGTAGAAAGAGCTTTGCACAACAATTTTCAGATTAATTGAAAGATTACAAACAGCCGATAAGCAATGAAGCCAGAACAAATAAACAATTTCCCACTAGACATTATGAAGGAAAATAAAACCTTTTTTGTTTTTCTCTGGGATAAACTAAATGCGTAACATGTGTTTGTAGGTATGTTGTAATTGATTTCATTTGAGAGCTAAGACCTTTATAACTCACTTGTGGCTTTGGTTTTGGCTGAATTAGAAAGTTTTCTCATTGCTTACATAAAGCACTTGATACTTTACCAATGATGGTTCAAACTGCATTTATCCTGACCACCTATTAAATTTTGAAAAATTGTGGTTTTGCCTTAAAGAACCCTCAACCTAAACACATTATTAGATTTTTCTAAAGCACATCTTTTCTCACATGGTAATACACATAATAAATTATGCATAAACTCTACTACCAGGGCTAAGCTGCTATTTAATTTGGATAGGGCCAAGACAAAAACTGCACTACAAGTATAATGTTAAACAATAGGTCTTTTCTGTAAAAGAAATATTTTTCTTGAAAATATTTTTCAAAGGCAAAGTTAAAAGAATGTCTCTTCTATCATCTTTGCACATTATTATTAAGTCCAGACAACTCAATAAGACATAAATATTGACATGATTTTTTTCCCGTGGTGATAGCAATGCAATTTTCCTGAAATAAGGATTTTCGTTTTTGTTACATCCACAGAATTTCTATTACCTTGTATATTATATGAAGTGACTTCACTCAACCAGTGCAGTAAATTAAGCACGTTAATTCCCAATGCAGTTTCAGAGAAAGTAAGAAAACACAGAAGTTTTTGAAAATGTATACAATTATGTTTTTTATGTCACTATTAATAGATTATGTTTTTGAGTGACCTAATATTCTACAGACTGATGAATAAGATTAATTAGCATGAGGATAATGACCACAATCCATCAACATTTTGTTTCCAGTTGCTTTTCAAACTTGTATCAGTTCACCAGTTGGAACAGATGTTTGTCATTCTTGTTAATTACTGTACATTCACACAACTCAGACTCCTACACATGGTTTGGATGAATTCAGAATTTTATTTTAAATAATGTCAAATCAAAAAATTAACTACTAGCTGTCATTTTCAAATCACTACCACACAGAGACCAAGATATCTCAGTCTAGTCAACTGAAATTTTTCCTGTTTCATCTGCTAATTGATGGGTAACCATTTGATTGGTGGAGTAGCCCTAACCTAAAGAATGTTTCTTTAATGCTATTTGAATTTGAACTTTCTAGGGACTCAAATAAGAGGATCTTAAAAATTTTTAAGGTAAATATTCACTGAATTGTGAATAAAAACTACCCTTGTTTTATATGGAATTTTTTTCCAATATGGGAATTTTAGGCTTGGAACTTGAGCCTTTAGAGTTAGCATATTCAAATTTGCTGTCTTATAGAAGCTTTACTGTAAATAAAAATCTAAGTAGTCAGTAATCGTGCTGGCACTACTGGCTTTACTGATCTGACTGCTGACATTTGATGAGTCAGTTAGATAAAGGATGATACATGTTTTAAATATGTTACTATGAAGGGGCCATGGAAGATCAAAGTAGAGATGTCCAGTAGGTAATCAAAAGACAAAATTCATCAATTAGTTGATAAATTACTCAATCTCTTTTGGAAACACAGCTTTGAGAATTATAAACATGTGTACAACAATTGAAGTTATTGGAATGGATAAAATAGTGAGGTTTATACAGAGGACAACACTTACTGATCTGGGATTTACTGCTGCACTAGTCTGTTTCTTTGGTAGTACTCATTGTCTCCAGACAACAAATTAAACAGTTTGACGAAGCCAGAGTAAGATTTTTTCCCATGTAATTCCTGTGAAAATAATGCAAAGAATCAATAACGAGAAAGGAGTTATTGAGGTAGTGATCTTTTTAGAGAACATTGTGAAGATGGAACAGAGTTGTTAAGAGAACAGTAGAGGAACCAAGGAATAGGGATGTCAATGAATTCACAGGCAAATTATTTCAAGAGTTATTGAGTAAGAAAGTGAAACTTTTTGACATTATGCTGATATTGTGATCTGCAAAATGTAAACTAAGAACTGATACACTTAAGAGTGAAGACAAGGACCAGGCAGAATTAATTGCTCATGCTCCTGTGTTCCCACAGCAGTTTGTACTTAATTCTACTCAAAACATCATTAGATTATATAGTAGTTTGTTTTATGAGCCTTTCTTTCTGACTCCAATGAGAGTTACTTCAGGGAAGGGAGAATTATTTAGACCTATATATTTCTGGGACATAGAAGAATTTCTGGTATATAGTGGATGCCCAACATGTGTTTGAATTGAATTAGCAAACTACCAACTCTTAAATTTAATGCTATGGTGTGAGTGTGGGTACAGGTATGCATGTGTGAACATGCTCCTGTTTTAATAACGTGCTATTGAATATAGCTAACTTTACTTTCCATAAATGTGGACCAGTGTACTCACTCTTTGATGCAGTCATCATATGCTTTCTAGAGCTAGATGAAAAGCACTTCAGAACTTTGACCTTTTAACAGAAATTTCTGACAAACTTACATGTATTCTTCTCTACATAAACTTGGATAGTTGTTATATTAAATTTCTCCTTCTTTTATTAGTCACATGCATTTTCCAGATAGGCAATGTTTTTTTAGCTGTAAATTTTATATGTGATCCTCTGAGCCCATGCACTTTTTTATTGAGAAAAAAATGAGTCTTATTCTTAGTTCTGATCCATTCACTAGAGAAAAGTATGTCTTATCCCTTGATTTTAACATATTCCATTATTAACAGTACCCTTAAAATATTGCCAGAATAAGTGTATTATTTATTATAATTTAATCATCACAAGAATAGTTGTGAATGTGGCAAGTTTTACTTTAAATATATAAGTTACAATATATTACATCTATGGGAAATAATCTAAAGGAGTGAATACAAGGGCAAAATAGGATAAAATTTCACTTCTCTACATTTCAGCTTTAATCAGTCAAGCTCTGATATTTCTTTTTTTAACATTTTAATTTTATTGGAGTATAGTTGATTTACAACGTTATGTTAATTTCAGGTGTACAGCAAAGTGATTCAGTTATACATATACATATATTCTTTTTTTTTTTAGATTCTTTTCTCATGTAGCTTATCACAGACTATTGGGTAGAAGCTCTGCTATTTCCAAAATATACAAAGCTGGAAGACATTTGAAAATTTTGTTCTGATATTTTCCTAAGAGTTAGGTTTCACTCAGCATTAAAAGCTTAGTAAAAACTATTTTTATAATTATCATCTTCAGATATAAATTAGTTGTCTTATATAACAAATAACAAATTAAGCATCTAAAAACTCATTTTGGTTATGTTATTACATAATCTAAAGAGTAATTTTAGGATTTCTTTTTTTTTTCCAGGACACAAACCATGTGATTGAAAATGAAGAATTCAGTCAAATCAACTGTCTGTTGTCTCAAGGTCTATATGTAAATACAGGTAAATACATTACTTCACTGTTTGGGGCAATGAGTTTGTTATTTTGTGGATAGAAAGCTGATGTCTTAGGTTTAAATGATGATTGTTTATTACCATAAATTTTTAAAGAATAATTGGTAAGAATACTGTATTTGCATGTCCCTACATAGACCCTGTGTTAGAAAAAGATTCCTAGAATTATGGATTTCACCATGTCCCTTTTCTATTATTGAGTGACAGTTGTAACTAACTAGATTACATGAATATCTAGATTTTATTTATGATGCTTATGTTGGGTGTTTATTCATGGATCAACAAATATATTTTTTGCCCTTATAGAATATATAGATAAACCTAATTTGAATTTTAAATAGACTATTTTTTTCAGATTAAATGCAGATTAGAAATCGAAAGTTGTCAGAGAAGTACTAAGGGGCATTATTGAGTAGTCTTGATTGTAGCAGGTAAATAGGAAAACTCAATACTTGTGTGTGTGTTTGTGTTTGTGTGTTGGGGCAATATGTGGTTTACTGGGGTGATGGTATTTGTGCTTTTTTCCAAAATGAAAAAATACAGTGTATATAGTCATAATCCATGGAATAATGCAAAGTGGATAACTTGGTCCCAGAACTGCACTGTTGCATTAATTTGTTGAATGTGTATACATCTGGCAATGGGTATAATTTCAGTATTGCCTGAACCTTAAATATGTACCATCTTCTTGTTCTCTTTGCTTTTATTAATAAGCTTCTTATGATACCCTCTCCCATATCAAAATGATCTATTGGAAAGTGAAAACTTTGGTTAATCCAGTAACTGTGTTAAGGTATTACTGAAGTAAATGACACATTTCCTTCCTTTTTATGGATTCCAACTTCCCTTTAACCACCCACCACATACACAAACACAGACCCTTTCAATCAGGGCCTATGTCTGTCTGTATGTATGTCTTTCTCCTTTTGTCTCTTTTTTTATATTTCTGTCTTCTCCCTCTCTCTCTTTTTCTCTCTCTCACTTACCAGTATCTATTTATCTCTGTTCATAGTTTAGAAGACTAAAACTGATGGTATCATGAAAAAGAAAATTTGTGAGTCTCTAACCACAAGTAGAACAGCCACAATAGTTCACTGGATAATGTGTAATGCCAAGTAAGTGTCCCTCTCCCCAGCTCTGCGTACATGTGGTGTTTCTCACTGTCCATCCCTGCCAATCAAGTATCACTGGGAGTATTTGCATGTATCTAGAGATGGAGTCCTTGTTGTGGACATTGCCTTTCTCTTGTTTGACACTGTCAATATTGAAGTTTCTTCAAGTATTGTCATGGTTCCTTAAGTGGAAAAAAGAATGGGGTAACACTGCCATGGTGTGATTACTTATAGTATAACTTTCAGATTCTCAGAAGTTGGAAGACATTTTCCAAAGAGGCAGCAGAGACTCTAGCGAGAGAGGATGACAGGGTGACACTTCCATTGCATCAAAGACACTTCCTGGAATGAAGGAAATGCTCCTTGAACTGAGCAGCCTTCTTTTTATCATCATTAGTTTACAATTTCAATTTGGATAAATCCAAGCCAAAGCATTTACATCTTTCTCATATCATACCTCACCAGTTCTCATAGTACAACTATAACATCATTTTTTGCCCTCAACTGACACTCTTTTTTCCTTGATTAATACCACTATATTTTTTACCACATTCTTTTTCTATTACCTTCGATTAATACCACATTAATTTTTTTCTTTTCTTTTTTTTTTTTTTTTTTTTGCGGTACGCGGGCCTCTCACTGCTGTGGCCTCTCCCATTGCGGAGCACAGGCTCTGGACGCGCAGGCTCAGCGGCCATGGCTCATGGGCCCAGCAGCTCCGCGGCACGTGGGATCTTCCCAGACCGGGGCACGAACCCGTGTCCCCTGCATCGGCAGGCAGACTCTCAACCACTGCCCCACCAGGGAAGCCCAATACCACATTAATTTTACCACATTCTTTTTCTATTACCTTCCTAGCTTTGTAGGAAGGTAATAGAAAAAGAAAATTAGCACACCCAAATATGTTCCCTTTTTCAAGATAAGCATGTTTTAACACTTAAATTCCTTCCTTCATTGTCTTACCATTTTTAAAAGCCAAACAATCAAGAAAGCAGTAAATATTAAATGTTTTGAAATCTCAAAAAATATGAGGACAATATAATGGGTTTATTTTTACTACAAATAAAATAATCTTTAGTTTAATACATATACCCATCATGTTAAACAATGTTAAGCAAATATAATGTTTTTATGAAGGCTTAGCTCAAGCTGATATCTTATTTGCTGAACCCACATCTGCGAATTGATTACAACGTAATAGACAGTTGGCCTGGCAGAGAGAGGTAATGGAGTAGCCAAGAAACTCTAAAGAAACCCTTGCTACTTCACAGTGTTTACACTTAAGTTTTTCATATGAAAATAATATAGTCATTGTAACAGTATAAAATAAATGCTATCACTAGTGAATCGGAATTGAGTTCTTCTGAAAGCAAAG
Organism: Neophocaena asiaeorientalis asiaeorientalis; assembly: GCF_003031525.2. Taxonomy (NCBI): domain Eukaryota; kingdom Metazoa; phylum Chordata; class Mammalia; order Artiodactyla; family Phocoenidae; genus Neophocaena; species Neophocaena asiaeorientalis. Next base: position 352,690 of record NW_020175529.1, read on the forward strand.
AAAACATTTATATGTTGTGCCCATATTCCAATAACAATATATTTGGATTCTGATAAATATGTCAATACTATTACTTCTCAAATATGATGTATAAAATTGGACTTAGTATTAACAGTAAACTTTTGCATGGTTATTATTATATTTTATGAAATATAAGCTGCACTAGATAATTAGTTTAAAATCATTCAACAACACAAATATTCTTCTAAATATGACACATAATAGACCTCATTTAGCAAAGATTACAGTGCAGCTAGATCATTATTTCTGACATTCAGCAGTCAACATCACTGCTGAAGATCCTTTTCACAGTAGCTAAACACTTGAAAATAACAATTGTGCTATCAGAGCATTCATGAATAACACATGAAGCTGGAATTTACATTTTTTATTAGTAAAACTGCCTGTTTTCTTCTAAAGAATGTTGTTTACTTGGGTAAATAATACAAAGCCATGGCTTTTATATGATTCCTGTACAATTGGAAAGTTTCAGTAATTTACTCTTTAGACGGTGGATCTGAAATTTTAAAGGTCCAGTTTACCATCTGACAGCACCCTCCCTTCTCCAAAACTAATTGTTAAAAATGAAAAGAACAAAAGGAAGGTTCCTTCTAGTCGATGTATTATATAGATATATCTGACAACATGGACTGTGCAAACAGCCCATTGAGAAATGCCTGGTCTCTCTAGTCTAGCACTTTTCAACTTGGTCAATCACCAAACAGTACAAAGTAGTCTTCCATGGCGCCTGCTAGTTCTGTGTGCAGTTGAAGAAGTTCATGAATATTTATAAGTACAAATGATGAACAACAACAAAAAGCCACGATACTTCAACATTAACCTGAAATTTCACAATACTTTCTTGGGCATTTGCTTGTCTGCTTACATTCTTTCAGAAACATTCACAGTGGTTTGTTTTAGTCTGCCAAAACCAAATGTCATTTCAAAGCTGTTTCCTGTTTAGTCTTTTTCTTTTTGGATGCTTTTTAATAAAAATTGATTTCCTACTCCAAATACTACTCCCTAAGTAAAAACAATTAAACTACATTTAAATGAGGTCTTGTGTGTATATTATATATTTACAGGACTGAAAAAATCCATCTTTCTATAGCACAGTTGCCCTTAAGTTCTGAACTAACCATTGGTGTTTATCACACCTTTGCTTGGAAGTAGTTAATGGTGTCCTTCTACTGCAAGACAGGGTTTTATTTCCCTAGTCTGTCGCATAAAACTCTTCCACTTATTTCCAGACTACTGGGGTTCAAATCCCAGTTCTCCCATTTAGTAGGTATATGACCTGTGCAAGTAACTTAACTGTTTGTACTTCTGCTTTATTATCCGTATAGTGGAAATGAAAATCATATATAGATCATACGTCTGTTATTGGTTTTATATATATATATATGTATATATATATAGTTACATAATTGTTCTATGTTATCTTTTAAGAACATCTACAGCTAGAATTTGTTCTTATACGAATTAAACACAAAGTATAATTATATATATATATGTATATATATAGGGGAATACGAACACATATATGCATTTTAACTATGTAGTTGGGTCATTTTACCTTTTAGGAACATCGTGGCCTAAAATTTTCATCTCATTATGTTAATATTTTTCCCTGGTAACCAATATTACTGAATTTCAAAAAGATCTGAGGCTTTTTCAGTCTTCACCATCCCAAAAGGCAACCCCTTGTGGTAGTCTGATTTTATCTCTCTCTCTTAATTGTAAGTTATTCAATGGCAAGATCACTTCTCATTTATGTTTATGCATTTTTGCCCAGAACAAAAATCACACAAAATTTTCAAGTCGTCATTGAATGAATCTTACGTGGGGCCCTGATTTGCTAGTATTGAAGAGCACTTAGAATGTTCCATTGTCAAAATACATATGGCATGTAGAAAAGTAAACTTTCCACATGTAAATACATTATACATATCTCATTCTTCTGAGATGTAGTGCAAAGTGCATTGATATAGTACAAAGCCCTAGGGATCTTCAGAAAATATTTCTGAAACACCAGTAAGACTTGTTTTTAAAAAGTTGGATAAAATATGTTAGTGGGTCATTCTTACCAGCTGGCACTTCTGAAGTTAAGAACTTTATCTCTAAGAGTAAAGGATAACTGATTCCATCACTAAGTGAATAACTGAACACAATATTAAGTGAATTTTCACTGATTTAAATCACAGCAGTCACACTCAAGAGGGAAATAAATGACCTAAGAGCTTCTCATTATGCAAGATTATGCAAACTAAAAAGGGAACAGAGATTACTAACATTTGCGTGAACTCAACATTTTAACATTTTTGAGAATATACAAAAAATATAAAGTAAAAAAAAAATCAGGCTAGAAAATTAATTTATCTACAATAATCTGTGCAGATGGAAATTGCATAGATAGAGAATCAATAGCCACACTTTGTATAAACTTCAATGGATGGCAAATTAAAGTCCAAATGAACTGTTCCTGAACTTTTTAAATAAAATGTCAAATGAATTCTCAGTCTGTCTCTTTGGTCCTCAGCAATATTTTCAGTTTTCACAAAGGCAAACTGCTTAATAAATGCATGGCCACTTTTATAGGAAAAGAAAATATCATTTAAAACTATCTTCCATATTTGTGAAAACACATTGTGTCACCACCAATTAAGTTTTCCAGTTAAAATTACAACCTTTGATTAGTCAAAATCCCTATTATTAAACTTGGGCAGAAAGTTCAATATTCCATGTTGTCATTTTAACATTAATTATAGTCACATTTTCATACAAGAGAAATAAACAAATGTTAAAGATATATTCACTTTCATTTTTTTCTCTTTTTAATTAAACATTCTCAACCCAATACACAGAGGGAAAAAACGATTACATAATTAATTTTTTATTCTTTGGAGATCCCTGTGCATTTTAATTTACATGTTGATTATGTAACCAGAAAAATCTCTCATGTTAAATTTGATTAAGCAAGGCAGAAAATGCCTTAAAATGAATAGAGGGCTGAAACTGAAAATGCATTTTGTCTAATTGTGTTAATGAACTACCCTGATGAGACTTGTATAATACAAAAGGCTCCCTGACCTTTTGATTAACTGTAAAACCGGATACTTCTCTAATATTGCAGAGTTTTACTCCATTTTCACATGTTTTTAAACCAAACACTTAAACCACTTGAATACTTTAGAAAGTAATGGAACAGGTAAAAAAAGAGGTAGGCATTCCTGCCTCTGCTGTGAAACTACTGTTCCCTATTCATTGCAAAACATGTAATGTTGAAGCCACCAGTGCTTTTGAATTATTCCCTTTGTATCCCAGACTAAGATAGACATTGTTGGAGGGATCCATGAGAAAAGTAAATTATATAAACCATAACATTGTCTGTGAGGGCTATGACTTAAGTACCCAAACAAAAGAATATCTGATGATAAATTGTAATAGTATAATCCAACATGAGTGGAATTTATGTGTCACAGTTTTCAAAAAGGACACGATGGCTGGGCGTGGGAATATAACCCCGTCATGTGGGAAGTGTACTGTCTGTCCATGCAATGTATAAATTTCCCCTGATACTGAAATATCACATGTAATAATCTAGTATCTTGAAAGAATAGTGTAGCTATTCAATAACTATTTAAACTAATTTATTTGGGCCAAAGTCATTGTGGAAGTCTTCATTACTAGATGGTTTCTTAAATGTGTGCGTATTTGTGTTTGTGTGTGTCTGCGTGTGTTGAATGACATATATTTAAAGAAATTGAGTCTTCCAGGTGGTTAGAGAAAATTTTGGCAAGAATTCAAGCCATGCTATTCCCATTACATTGGGAGGGCTTTCTCTGCCATAAATTACTGTATATGTAAGTATCTCGTACTTACATATACTAAAATTTTAATTTTAGTTAAAATTATTTGTGTAATTTTAACTAAACAAAATAACCATGGACACCAGTAAGCTGACTTCTGTGAAATGAATGATAAAGTAATCATTGCTCCAAAGTCTCAGTGTTCAAAAGAGTAATAGTTAAAATATATTTATCCATACTATAAACTAATATTAAATTGTCATTAAAATTCAAAACATGAGCAGAGGAGGGAAATATTTTGAGGTAATATTTGATGTAATTTTTATGCTGAGAAAAATACTATCCAAGTGTCATTACAAGTTTGGGAAACCAAAATATATTCATATATTTAACTCCTAGAAAAGAAAGTCAAAAGTTACAACAATAATCTTTGATTTATTGGATTGCAAAGTGATTTTTAAATCTTTTTCTGTACATTCTATATTTTCTGAAGTTTCTACAACGTATCTTTATTTTATTACATTTATTTAAATATATATTTTAAAATCAATACATCTCCTTGATAAAATATTCATCAAATATAGAGTGAATTTTTAACAAAAACTTTATATTTAGGTTAGTTCTATAAATTAATTTTATAAGTTTTAATAATCTATTATTTGGTCTATTTCCTATGTCTATAAATGTTGAACAGTAATCATTAAGAGCTTTGTAAGCTGAATATTACAGTGTTGCTTCATTTCTTATAGTTCTTTGTTCTATCTACTTCCAATTCTAAGTATCTGTCAAGTATGCATTTACATACACATAGCAAGTAGTTAGGACAGAAATTGAGTTTCTGTCTGAAAAGTATAATATTTACGAAACAGATCACCTGTGCATTCTGTTCAGTAACTGAAATTTCTCTTCCATACTGTTTGTGAAGATTTATTCAAAAGTTTTTTTTTTATTGAAAAATATCTGTATTGCTTTTACTAAGTAAATATTGTTACTGCAGAACCAATTACTATATGTTTGGGTACATATTGTTTCTTATTGTTCTAATTTTATAATTCCTGTGCTACTCAAGTACATTTTTATTGTATGAATTAATTCTTTCATTCCTCAAATAGTTATTGAGCACCTACTATGTGACAAATGCTGTCTCAATTCCCTAATATTTTGAAATCAATGTTACAGTTTGCTTCATATTCAGACTATACAAATTATTTTACTTCTGTTTTACCGAAAATTTTAATTGCCTCTTTATCATTATTAAAAGAAATTACGTGTTCTTTCTTCCCCACTTTTTTAATACCTTATAATTTATTCTCATTATATCTTGATACTTTAATCAGACAAAAAATTATAATACCATGACAGTAACTGTCTTGTTCATTGTTTTAATCACTACTGCTCACCTAACACAGAATCTGGTGTATTTTAGGTCCTCAACAAATACTTTTGTAATGGGTAAATAGGAAAAAGCAATAATATGGTTACTATTTTTCCCTTTTTCATCTTTCCATACCCTCAAAATTGGGGGTATAGAGACCTAGTATCTCATAAAACTTTTTGGTTTTATAATCCAAAAATTATTGATTCAAGCTAGAAGCCAATTGAATTTGTTCCAGAAAGAGGCTAAAGCATATATACATTTATTTTTTCAGTTATATATCAGACTTTGACTTACTGTAAAAATAAATCTTTGCATTCAACCTTTGCATGGTTTTAACCTGAGTGAGGTAAATTTAGATCCAGATGTTAAAAAAAAAAGAAAAATATTATGATACTGGGAAATATCATCCTATTTAAAATTTTAGTTATTTCACTTGGTTCCATGTTTTACCTGAAAGGTTTGTTTTTGTACCTATTAAATGGCCTCTTTCCCTTGTCAATTAAACAAGATTTGAATTCCGTGGCATTTCCAGCAATATTCCCTTGGAGAATGAAATACTTTCTTGGTGAACCCCTGGGAATCTTCTTGATGTGAAAGAAATAAGTTCCAAAACCCACAAAATTATGGAGATAAATTGTATAAGGGCATTTATGCCAAGATGTTTAAATGCTCACAATATAAAGATGTAAATCACTAATAAGAAATCTCAGCATTGTCTTCTACATATTTATCTATGAGACCCTGTATTTATAAGTGGTCAAAAACCACTTCCCACATTTGCATGACCTCCTACTTGCCATACTTCTTACCCCCGTGTTGAACTGCACCCTTAATATCACATATTTTTTTCCTATCTTCAAACTTCCACTCTTTCATTCTGCAACAAAACATTGACTCCTCAGTGCTCCTTGAATATACTTCCTGAGAATGAAAATATCTTAATCCCTTCCTTCTCACCTCAAGCCAGAAACATTAAAGATACTGTGTAGTCAGTTTAACATGAGAATAAGATGTAAATATTGAGATATGATGTAGTAGTAAAATCAACAGTCCCTAGTAATCAAATGACCGCTGGGGGCATTAAAAATAATCTAGCTAATATATAATTGGATTTCATTGACTTAGCTTTCACTGAATAGAAAGTGAGTCTGTGCATTTGTAGTTATTTTACTCATTTGACTTAGAATTCCATAACAATTCTCTTTGGAGTATATATTTTTGATAGTTTTGACAAATTTAAGTTTTGCAATTTTTAATTTTTTAAACCAGGAATAGAGCCCATGACTCATGCACTGCTGCAGTGGAAGCATGGAGTCTTAACCTCTGGACCACCAGAGAAGTCCCCAAGTTTCCCAGTTCTTAGGTCTGTCATCCCTTGATTTTTTCTCCTACTTACAGATTTAGCTAAGAATTGATAGTATCAGTATTTGTACCAAGGTATCTACCTGTTCACCTGAATAATAGTAACACTAAATGGAAACAAAATTTCACAGTCTTTGGAATGTGATGCCCTTAATAATACTACTGATGGACTTCCTCCAGCCCTACTCTTCCTTCTGCTTCCTCAACCAAGGTGAAAATCTAATACATTTTGTTTCTGTTATACAATTAATTTTATTACTTGCTTCTGTAAAAACAATTTACTTAGGATGAACTTTGAGAGAGAGAGATCAAGCAATGCAGTACCCAAGAAAGAAAGAAAAAGTGTTCCCCATGAATATACTAGCAGCAAACACTGTTTCTCTGAAACAGATTAAGGATGTTAAGCAGAGGTTAGATGCATTATAATCTTAATTTTGCAATTAGAACAATTAAATACATTTCCCCAAAGCCAATAATCATTAAAACTGGGACTTGAATTCAGGGTTGTCTTACTTTAAACTCTGTGTATTTTCCAATATATTATGACTTTCCATTAAACTAAGGAACACCTTAAAGATAACCACTTTTCAGCAGGCTGAAGCAGGCATGCAACTTCCAGCACATCATTTTTAAAAATATCCTGTTAACAACGTGTTTGAGCATTTAACAGCTATCTGTTACTCATCAATTTTAATAAATTGGGATTCTCTGTGCCTAAGTGTCTTTTAACTTGTAGGGAAATTGTATTCCTCAGTGGTTCATTCCTAGCCAAAAGTTGATACCAATTAAACAAGTAACCACTGCCTGCCAAACATTCTATGTGCCCCAAACCTTTATCTAACCAGGTATGAAGAATCCATTACAACTAGACATTATTATACATAACTTGGTGTTTTATTTCTTAATGTTAACAGAAATGGCAATTTCTGTGAAATATAAAGGAATAAAATTTTATATAACATTCTAAATAGCATGTATATATTCATGATTTTCAGCATCACTCAACATCAGGGACAGGCATTGTACTCAAGATAGCAATCAGAGTAAATGAAAAGATATGAGAATCAGAAAAAATGCCAAAAAGATGACTAAAAGAAAACTTATTTGCTTTTGAGAAAAAGGAAAAACACTGTGTATTAAAGAACACATCTACGTATTACACACAGGGAATTTTATGTGAGTAATATATGTCTGAAGCTGTTTACAGAGGTAAAATTAAAGAGCTATTTGGGAAGGCAGGCTCCATTTTACACCAGGTATGCTAATGCCTACCTCATAGACTTGTAAAATTAAAAGAGAGTGCATAGAAAGCACTTATCACACTGTCTGGCTCATATTAAGCAGTCAATAAATGCCAGCTCTTATGATTTTTTATTGTGATCATTATTCTGGAAGCCCAGGATGAACACATTGGAAGTATATTCGTTAACGAATTAATGAAGCAAATACAGAAATGTTTATATCCTCAAAATTTGTATTGAATATGCATGCATAGTTATCTAGACTATTCAGTTCAGAATGTTCACTGGGGGACTGAGGTTATTTGGTTTGGCTATCATACATTGAGATAATAAGTTGGATAATTGACAAATGTCTCTAATTCTTCTATACCAGCCAGCAGTCTGGAATATATTTGTAATAGTTAAATCAGTGGCTATCCTTTCTATGATACTGGTAATTAAAAAAAAAAAAAAACAGGTATATATGGTTTCCTAAAAATCAATTAGAGACTTCATAATGTTTTTTATTAGAAAGGAAATAGAAATAGTGTAAATGTGATCATGCATTATAATTGTTAGTTCTATAGAATGGTATAATGAATGTCTCGGAATGGTTAAGTGTATATTGATTTCGTACATACATGGAGGTCAGAAGCTTCAAACTGTGTATATCCTGAAAATCTGAGGACATGGTGAAGAGGTGTCACTCTTTTGGTGATGATTTTTGAATGTATTGCTGATGAGAACAGCATGGCAGTATGGTCATTTTGATCACATAGTTATTTTTCTCAGTGAAAATTATACAATTGCCATTAAGGCTTATAAATTAGTCTTTCATGAAATTAATTAGGTTATATCAGCTCCTCAGGAACTAGTGATTTTTAATGAATTGGTGTTTGCTCTCCAGTAGCTGGGAAGCTGAGATATAGATTCAGAGTCAACTACCTCATTATTGCCCATTCCCCACTACCCACTTGGAAAACCGTGGGAGACTAAGCCTCTTACTGCTGTCTATGTGTGACTCCCTTCATGAAGGCTGTAGGCCTGCCAATCACAAAGAAAGTAGAACTGAGTGGGAGCATCCTAGGTCAGCAGCAGGTTTGGAATATTTTATTTTTGCAGTTATTATGGAGAGAACATGTTGGGCAATTGACCAGCTCCCTGCAGAAAAGATGGTGTTCACCCTATGAAGAAAACTACGGAGGCAAAAGAGCCTGTAGCCAAGTAAATTGCCAGCCATTTGAGGCTGGAGCATAACATTCCTGGGAAAAGAACAGGAGCTTTTTGCCTGGTAAGCTACTTAAATGTTACAGGATCAGAGAACTGTTTTTTTTTTTTTTTTTTTTTTTTTTTTTTTTTTTTTAGTTGTTAATGTATCTTGTACATTATTCATCCCTTTTTGTTCTTCCTATGTATTTAGTAAAATTCCTTTTGAAAAATGTAAGCTTGCCTCTGATGAGTTATAGGGAAAAAAAAGAAAAATAACATTTTTTTCACAAAGAAACTCATATTCTGATAATTTTAAGGGAGAATCATGTAACCCAGGTGCCAAGAGAGTATCATGACAGAAGTATTGTATGTAAATGAACTTCAATAAGGTGTCACTTAAGGGGATAGAGTTAGGAGTTAGTGACTATTATTAGTTCAGCTCTTTCCATCAATGAAGAAATTAGAGGAACTGACTTTGGTCTGATCAAAAGAGATTTGTGCAATTGCTAGATAGTCTGCCTCTCTACAAGAGTTTAACTACAGCGGTTTATGTGCTGTGTGTGTGTAACATGCAACTGTGCATCCATGTTTATATCAATAATTTTCAGAAATTGTGAGTATATCCCAGTATATGACAACTTGGGGACCAAAATACTGGGTTCAAATGCTAATACTACTTCTCTGGGCTACAGTTTTCATCAGTAAAATGAGAATAATAACAGAATATAACTAACAAGTTAAGTAAGAATATTCAAGAATTTATTTCTTAAGATCTTATAAGAGGGTTTGGCATAACTGAACAAGAGCTATTAGCTATTATTATTATTTCTTGTGAATCTACTTAGTTACCTAGGAGTTTTATTTAATTGTTAAATTTAAGCAATTTTTTTATTAATATAAACCTGAAAAATACCAGGATGTTATATAAATCCATGTCCTAAAGGTGAACATTATTTTCATGTAAATATAGAATTATCAGTTTCAGTAACTTCAGAAAAGGAAATGCAAACTAATCCTAAAATTGACAAGTATAAAACCAGGAAAACAAGAGGTGTGGGTGGCAGGGGGCAAGGAGAGACTGAAAGAGTTTTAAGGTATAAGATAAAAAACTTAGTGAAGAATTGTGGGACAAAGAATTGAGAAGAAATACCAAAATTTTGAGCTTCACATTTGAAGTAACTTAATTTTCCTCCCTCTGCTAATCTAGAAGTAGAATGAAAGATGGTAAGCAGAGTTGTTGTTATTTCTACAGGGTTAGGAGAATAAAACTTTAAGCCTAATATCTGCCAAGGAGATAATATCTTCCAAACACACAGTTTGGAAGAGGATTATAAAGGGATTACCACAGCAATAAGGGTGAACAAGCAAGCAATAGCCCAACACTCTTAGGAAAAGAAGCCCATCTTCCACTCATTTCAGTGGTTGAAAATGAACTGAGTTTTCTGGGGATATCTATCCCATCCAGAAGACCAAATTGTAAATTCTCCCTGAAGAATATAACATTATCCAAACCATCACATTATCCTTACATTTTTCTTCAAACATAATTTCCAATCTCCAATACAAAAAAAGAACCAGACACTCAATAATACAAGACTCTGTTATTGAAAACCCAGGGACACAAATGACAACTAGAACAAATCCATAAGGGTGTCAGAAATTGGAGTTATCAGAAATGGATTTTTAACAAACGATGCTTAATATTTTTAAGGAAATAAAATGGATGTTTGAAATTTTCAAAAGAAAAGTGGAATATTGAAAAAGTGGAAATTGTAGAACTAGGAACTTAATGATTGGGTTTCAAAACAGATTATACACATCTGAAGAGAGAACCATTGAATTGAAACATAGGTCAGAAGAAAATGTCTACAATGTAGCATGGAATGAAAAAAAACTTCACAGAGAAACAAAAGAGAGAATAAGAAAACTAAAGAATAGAGTGAGAAGTTCTAGTATACTTACAATTGAAAATTTAGAATGAGAGGAGAGGAAGAATCAGGCAAAAGCAATATTTAAAGAGATAGTGAATATTCCAAAATTAACCTAGATATTAAGGTTCTTATTGAGGAAACTATCAACCAGAATAAAACAAATACATAAGAAAACAACAGAAAACACAACTAGACGTATAATATAAGACTGATTTTTTGAAAAACCCAAAAGAAAGAATATTTAAAACAGCCAGGTGAAAAAGACATTATTTTCAAATGAACAAAAATTAAGGTAAAAACAAGATCTTTCAATAGAAATGATGAAAAGTAAGAGGTTTCACCTTCTGATAAAACTAATTGCCAGCATATAATTCTGTACAGTTCTGTATAATTCTGTAATTCAAAAATGAATGTTAAATAAATACATTTTAAAACAAATCAAGAGGGGACCTTCAAGATGGTAAAGGATTAAGATGTAGAGATCACATTCCTCCTCACAAATGCATCTACATGTGGAACAACTCCTACAGAACACATACTGAATGCTAGAAGAAGACCTTAGACTTCCTAAAAGGCAAGAAACTCCTCACATACGTGGGTAGGGCAAAAGAAAAAAGAAAAAACAGAGACAAAAGAATAGGGACAGGACCTGCACCTTTGGGAGGGAGCTGTGAAGGAGGAAAAGTTTACACACACTAGGAAACCCCTTCACTCACGAGGACAGGGAGTGGGCAAGGGGAAAGCTTTGGAGCCACAGAGGAGAGCACAGCAACAGCAGCACAGAGGGCAAAGCAGAGAGATTCCTGCACAGAGGATAGATGTTGACCAGCACTCACCAGACTGAGAGTCTTGTCTGCTCACCCACGAGGTTGGGTGGGGACTGGGAGCTGAGGCTTGGGCTTTGGAGGTCGGATCCCACAGAGAGAACTGGGGTTGGCTGTGTGAACACAGCCTGAAGGGGGATAGTGTGCCAAAGTTAGACAGGAAGGAGTCTGGGAAAATGTCTGGAACTGCCTAAGAGGCAAGAGACCATTGTTTCAAGGTGTGCAAGGAGAGGGGATTCCTTCCCCATCTGCCCACAGAAGGCAGAGCAGTGGCTAAATGAGCTCCAGAGATGGGCACAGCCACGGCTACCATCATGGACACCAGAGACGGACATGAAACACTAAAGCTGATGCTGCAGCCACCACTAAGCCTCTGTGCAAGCACAGGTCACTGTCCACACCTCCCCTCCTGGGAGGCTGTGCAGCCTGCCACTGCAAGGGTCCAATGATCCAGGGGCAACTTCCCCAGGAGAACACATGGCACACGTCAGGCTGGTGCAACGTCATGCTGACTGCTGCTGCACGCTCACCCCGCATTCCGTACCCCTCCCCCCCCCCCAGCCTGAGTGATCCCTCCAATCAGCTGCCTCTTTAACCCACTCCTGTCTGGGTGAAGAACAGATGCCAGAGGGTGACCTACATGCAGAGTCTGGGCCAAATCCAAAACTGAACCCAGGAGCTCTGTGAACAAAGAACAGAAAGGGAAATTTCTCTGGGCAGCCTCAGGAGCAGTGGATTAAACCTCCACTCAACTTGATGTATGCTGCATCTATGGACTACCTGAATAGACAACAAATCAACCCAAAACTGAGGTGGTGGACTTTGGGAGCATTGGTAGACTTAGGGTTTGCTTTCCACATCTAATTTGTTTCTGATTTTATGTTTGTCTTAGTTTAGTATTTAGACATTATTATCATTGGTAAATTTGTTTATTGACTTGGTTGCTCTCTTCCTTTTAAAAAATATATATATATACATATTTCCTCTTTATCTCTATTTGTGAGTGTGTATGTATACGCTTCTTTGAGTGATTTTGTCTGTATAGGTTTGTTTTTACCAATTGTCCTAGGGTTCTATCTGTCTTTTATTTTGTTTTTTATTTTTTTCAGTATACTTTCTAGTGCTTGTTATCCTTGGATTTGTTTATTGCTTTGGTTGCTCTCTTTTTTCTTTTTTTTTTTTTAAATTACATTTCTTTTTCTTTTAATATATTTTTAATTTTTTAAAATAACTTTTATTTTATTTTATTTTTTTAAATTTTTCTATTTTTTTCTCTCCCTTTTCTTCTGAACCATGTGGCTCACAGGGTCTTGGTGCTCCAGCCAGGTGTCAGGTCTGAGCTTCTGAGGTGAGAGAGCTGAGGTCAGGACATTAGTCCACCATAGACCTCCCAGCCCCACATAATATCAATCAGCAAGAGGTCTCCCAGAGATCTCCATCTCAATACTGAGACCCAGCTCCACTCAATGAGCATCAAGCTCCAGTGCTGGACACCCCATGCCAAACATCTAGCAAGACAGTAACACAATCCCACTCATTAGCAGAGAGGTGGCCTGAAATCATAAGTTCACAGTCACACCAAAGCACAGTAGCAGATGCTGTCCTGCCCACCAGAAAGACAAGATCCAGCCTCATCCACCAGAACACAGGCACCAGTCCCCTCCACCAGGAAACCTACACAACTCACTGAACCAACCTTAGCCACTGGAGGCAGACACCAAAAACAATGGGAACTACGATCCTGCAGACTGTGAAAAGGAGAACCCAAACACAGTAAGTTAAGCAAAATGAGAAGACAGAGAAACACACAGCAGATGAAGGAGCAGGGTAAAACCCACCAGACAAAACAAATGAAGAGGAAAGAGGACATCTACCTGAAAAAGAATTCAGAGTAATGAGAGTAGAGATATCCAAAATCTTGGAAATAGAATGGAGAAAATACAAGAAACGTTTAACAAGGACCTAGAAGAACTAAAGAGTAAACAAACAATGATAAACAGCAAAATAAATGATGTTAAAAATTCTCTAGAAGGAATCAATAGCAGAATAACTGAGGCAGAAGAACGGATAGGTGACCTGGAAGATAAAATAGTGGAAATGACTACCACAAAGCAGAATAAAGAAAAAAGAATGAAAAGAACTGAGGACAGTATCAGAGACCTCCAGGACAATACTAAGTGCACCAATATTCAAATTATAGGGGTCCCAGAAGAAGAAGAGAAAAAGAAAGGGACTAAGAAAATATTTGAAGAGATTATAGTTGAAAACTTCCTGAATAAAGGAAAAGAAATAGTCAATCAAGTACAGGAAGTGTAGAGACTTCCATACAGGATGAATCCAAGGAGAAACACACCAAGACACACATTAATCAAACTATCAAAAATTAAATACAAAGAAAAAAAATTTAAAAACAACAAGCAAAAACAAACAAATAACATAAAAGGGAGTCCCCATAAGGTTAACAGCTGATTTATCAGCAGAAACTCTGAAAGCCAGAAGGGAGTGGCAGGACATATTTAAAGTGATGAGAAGGAAAAAGCCTACAACCAAGATTACTCTACCCAGCAAGGATCTCATTCAGATTTGACGGAGAAATTAAAACATTTACAGACAAGCAAAAGCTAAGAGATTTGGCACCACAAAACCAGCTTTACAACAAATGCTAAAGGAACTTCTCTAGGCAGGAAACACAAGAGATGGAAAAACCTACAATAAAACACCCAAAATAATTAAGAAAATGGTAATAGCTACATACATATCAATAATTCCTTTAAATGTAAATGGATTAAATGCTCCAACCAAATGACATAGACTGGCTTAATGGATACAAAAACAAGACCCATATATATGCTGTCTACAAGAGACCCACTTCAGACCTAGGGACACAGACTGAAAGTGAAGGGATGGAAAAATATATTCCATTCAAATGGAAATCAAAAAAGCTAGAGTAGCAATTTTCATATCACACAAAATAGAGTTTTAAATAAAGACTATTACAAGAGACAAGGAAGGACCCTACGTAATGATGAAGGGATCAATCCAAGAAGAAGATATAACAATAGTAAATATTTATGCACCAAACATAGGAGCACCTCAATACATAAGGCAAACGCTAACAGCCATAAAAGGGGAAATGGACAGTGACACAATCATAGTAGAGGACTTTAACACCCCACTTTCATCAATGGACAGATCATCCAAAGTGAAAATAAATAAGGAAACAAGCTTTAAATGATACATTAAACAAGATGGACTTAATTGATATTTATAAGACCTTCCATATAAAAACAGCAGATTACACTTTATTCTCAAAGTGTTCAGGGAATATTCTCCAGGATAGATCATATCTTGGGTCACCAATCAAACCTTGGTAAATTTATGAAAGTTGAAATCATATCAAGTACCTTTTCTGCCCACAAGGCTATGAGACTAGATATCAATTACAAGAAAAAAAAAAAGTAAAAAAAAAAAAAAACATGGAGGCTAAACAATACACTACTAAATCACCAAGAGCTCACTGAAGAAATCAAAGAGGAAATCAAAAAATACTTATAAATAAATGACAATGAAAATACAACTACCCAAAACCTACGGGATGCAGCAAAAGCAGTTCTAAGAAGGAAGTTTATAGTAATACAATCCTACCTCAAGAAACAAGAAACATCTCAAATAAACAACCTAACTTTACACCTAAAGCAATTAGAGGAAGAAGAAAAAAAAAAGAAAAAAATAACCCCAAAGTTATCAGAAGGAAAGAAATGATAAAGATCAGATCAGAAATAAATGAAAAAGAAATGAAAAAAATAGAGCAAAGATAAATAAAACTAAATGCTGGTCCTTTGAGAAGATAAACAAAATTGATAAAACATTAGACAGGCTCATCAAGAAAAAAAGGGAGAAGACAAATCAATAGGATAAGAAATGAAAAAGGAGAAGTAAAAACTGACATTGCAGAGATACAAAGGATCATGAGAGATCACTACAAGCAACTATCTGCCAAAAAAATGAACAAATTCTTAGAAAAGCACAACCTTCCAAGACTGAATCAGGAAGAAACAGAAAATATAAACAGACCAATCACAAGCACTGGAAATGAAACCATGATTAAAAATCTTCCAACAAACAAAAGTCCAAGGCCACATGACTTCACAGGTGAATTCTATCAAACATTTAGAGAAGAGCTAACACCTATCATTCTGAAACTGTTCCAAAATATAGCAAAGGGAAGAACACTCCGAAACTCATTTGATGAGGCCACCATCACCCTGATACCAAAACCAAACAATGATGTCACAAAAAAAGAAAACTACAGGCCAATATCATTGATGAACATAGATGTAAAATTCCTCAACAAAAAACTAGCAAACAGAATCCAACAGCACATTAAAAGGATCATACACCCTGATCAAGTGGGGTTTCTCCCAGCAATGCAAGGATTCTTCAATATATGCAAATCAATTGATGTGATAAATCATATTAACAAATTGAAGGAAAAAAAAACTTATGATCATCTCAATATATACAGAAAAAGCTTTCAACAAAATTCAACACTGATTTATGATAAAAAAAAAACCCTCCAGAAAGTAGGCATAGAGGGAACTTACATCAACATAATAAAGGCCATATATGACAAACCCATAGCCCACATCATTCTCAATGGTGAAATACTGAAACCATTTCCACTAATATCAGGAATAAGATAAGGTTGCTCATTCTCACCCCTATTATTCAACACAGTTTTGGAAGTTTTAGCCACAGCAATTAGAGAAGAAAAAGAAATTTAAAAATCCAAATTGGAAAAGAAGACATAAAATTGTCACTGTTTGCAGATTATATGATACTGTACATAGAGAATCCTAAAGATGCTACCAGAAAACTACAAAGGCTAATCAGTGAACTTGGTAAAGTAGCAGGATACAAAATTAATACACAGAAATCTCTTGAAACCTATACACTAACAATGAAAAATCTGAAAGAGAAATTAAGGAAACACTCGCATTTACCACTGCAACAAAAAGAATAAAATACCTAGGAATAAACCTACCTAAGGAGACAAAAGACCTGTATCTGGATGCAGATAACTATAAGACACTGATGAAAGAAATTAAAGATGTTACAAACAGATGGAGAGATATACCACATTGTGGAAATGAGTATACTACCAAAGGTAATCTACAGATTCAATGCAATCTCTATGAAATTTCCAATGGCATTTTTCACAGAACTAGAACAAAAAATTTCACAATTTGTATGGAAACACCAAAGAGCCCAGATAGCCAAAGCAATCTTGAGAAAGAAAAATGGAACTGGGGGAATAGGGCTCCCTGACTTCAGACTGTACTACCAAGCTTCAGTAATCAAGACAGTATGGTACTGGTGCAAAAACAGAAATATAGATCAATGGAACAGGATAGAAAGCCCAGAGATAAGCCCACATATATATGGTCACATTATCTTTGATAAAGGAGGCAAGAATATACAATGGATAAAAGGCAGCCTCTTCAGTAAATGGTGCTGTGAAAACTGGACAGCTTGGGAAACCTGGACTGCTACATTAAAATAATGAAATTAGAACACTTCCTAACACCATACAGAAAAATAAACTCAAAATGACTTAAAGACCTAAGTGTAACATATGTCATTATAAAACTCTTAGAGGAAAACATAGGCAGAACACTCTATGACATAAATCACAGCAAGATCCTTTTTGACCCACCTCCTAGAGATATGGAAATAAAAACAAAAATAAACAAATAATAGGAACTAATGAAAGTTAAAATCTTTTGCACAGCAAAAGAAACCATAAACAAGACCAAAAGACAACCCTCAGAACAGGAGAAAATATTTGCAAATGAAGCAACTGACAAAGGATTAATCTCCAAAATATACAAACAGCTCATACAGCTCAATAACAAAAAAGACAAACAACCCAATCCAGAAATGGGCAGAAGACCTAAATAGACATTTCTCCAAAAAAGATATACAGATTGTCAACAAACACATGAAAGGATGCTCAAAGTCACTAATCATTAGAGAAATGCAAATCAAAACTACAATGAGGTATCACCTCACACTGGTCAGAATAGCCATCATCAAAATATTTACAAACAATAAATGCTGGAGAGGGTGTGGAGAAAAGGGAACACTCTTGTACTGTTGATAGAATGTAAATTGATACAGCTACTATGGAGAATATTATGGAGGTTCCTTAAAATCTAAATATGGAACTACCATATGACCCAGCAATCCCACTACTGGGCATATACCCTGAGAAAACCGTAATTCAAAAAAAGTCATGTACCAAAATTTTCATTGTAGCACTATTTACAATAGCCAGGACATGGAAGCAACCTTAATGTCCATCGACAGATGAATGGATAAAGATGTAACACCTATATACAATTGAATATTACTCAGCCATAAAAAGAAATGAAATTGAGTTATTTGTAATGAGGTGGCTGGCCCTAGAGTCTGTCATACAGAGTGAAGTAAGTCAGAAAGAGAAAAACAAATACCATATGCTAACACATATATATGGAATCAAAAAAAAAAAGTTCTGAAGAACCTAGGGGCAGGACAGGAATAAAGACGCAGACGTAGAGAATGGACTTGAGGACACGGGGAAAGGGAAGGGTAAGCTCGGACAAAGTGAGAGTGACATGGACATATACACACTACCAAATGTAAAATAGATAGCCAGTGGGAAGCAGCTGCATAACACAGGGAGATCTGCTCGGTGATTTGTGTCCACCTAGAGCAGTGGGTTAGGGAGGGTGGGAGGGAGATGCAAGAGAAGGGGATATATGTGTACGTATAGCTGATTCACTTTGTGAAACTAATATACCATTGTAAAGCAATAATACTCCAATAAAAGTGTTAAGAAAAATCAAAGAGGAAGTATGTTACCAGAGACATTTAAATATAAAGGCAAAGACTAAATGTATAAGAAAAAAATATATCACACTAAAACCAACCAAACAACAAAATCTGGTTTACAAATACTAATATCAAATAAATTAAAATTTGAGGCACCTCTTCTAAACCAGAGACCACAAGAACACTAAGTGCAATCCACAGGCCATCTATAATGTGTAATGAATTAACTTATCTTCTATGCATCTAGAAATTTTTGCATGTTTTTGTTTGTTTTAGACTAATATATTATGATTCTAAAAAAAGACAAAAATTAGAAAGATAAATTATGCAGATCTCACCCATGAATATAGATATGCTGAAGAAATTATTAGCATATTGAACTCAACAATCTTTAAAAATATATCTTTTAAACAAGAGCAAGTAGGGAAAGCATCATACACCCAAGCCCACTGGAGCAGCACTACTGAGAGTAAATTCATGGTGAGAAGAGTAATACTGCCTTGAATAGCTCACCTGATATGAGCAGGATATTACAGAATTATGACATGGAAGAGGAAAGACCAGACCTACCCTCTCAACAGAGTGTGCATGGTTGATGGAAGCACCAAACCTTCCTTTGGTGTGATAAGTCAAAGCCTTGTGTTACAGCTGTGGGATGTAGCTTCAAAACAGGTTTAATGGTTGTGAAACACCTGCCTACAATCAGAAAATGAGGATCTTCACCTTGAAAATGACCAGGATTGGTTACATTAAACACTGGACCTAGCTGGTTTCCATGTAGTTTTACAAAAAGCCAATTATTTTGATAAAAAATTCTATATTTGTTAATGATAATAATAATGTCTGATTAATTTATTAACACTGTAAGCAAAAGGGTAATATACTCATTCTGATAAAGGGTGGGTACAAAAAAAAGAAAAAATACTATTGCCAACATCTCACTTAATGGTAAGATGTTGAAAATTATCTTTCTGAGAGTTCTATCAAAATTTCTACAAGAGATTCTAGCCACCACAGTCAGACAAGAAAAAGAAATAAATATTATAAGGTTAGGAAAGGTAGAAATAATAATCTCATTATTAGCAGGTAGAATATTTATGTAGAAAATTCAAATGGAACTACTGATGTTTTAGAAATAAAATTGAGTTTAGCAAATTTTATTAGGTACAGTATCAGTATGAAATATTAAAATGTGTTTTATACACCAACCAACAATTGTTAAAAAATAAATAAAAATATAATATTTACAATAACATAAAACTAATATTTAGAAATACATGTAACGAAGGTATATAAAACTGTAGGAAGTTACAATAAAATTTTACTGAGAGATTTAAGACCCACATAAAAGAAGGAAAGACTTTTCATGGATTGGAAGAGTGGATATTGAAAAGATGTCAATTTTTCCTCAACCCAACCAAAAAGTAGCAAAATAGAAGTGGTTTTCTTCAATACTATCCAATGTAATTCAATTGAACAGTTGTATTTTGAATAACCATTTATAAGGCCCTATACTAGGTGATATTTTTCTTTAATGGAGAGTTACGACAAATATATTTTAGAATCTTTGCCCAAAATTTCTTCAGGCCAATCTTCTAATTTTTACAAGCCATAGACAAATTTTTATGGTTTCATTGTTTAAATGTATGTAGAATAGATAACTTGGTAAGACACAAGATAGAGAAGTCAAAGGGATTCTATTTGGCAATAATACAAATATCCATGTAATATTTCATCTTGATAGCTTTTGAACTGTATATTTGTACTCTTTTTGGATTTATGTATATATTGCCCTTTAGGAAAGCATCAGCCAGCACAAAATTTTTCTCATATTCCTTCCATTTACTTGTTTATTCATCTCTTATATTGCTTAGTTATTTGGTGGATTTTTTTCTTTTCTTTTCCTTGTTTTCCCCACTTTATTTTTAGTTTTATTCTTCTTAAAAATATCAGAACAAAAATAGAGATGCTTTTCATATTTTTAAGAAAAGTTTAATAAATGTACATCTATCAGCAACCGTTATCCATAATGATAAGTGTATAAATATTATCATAGGTTATGGATACACTTTGGGACATTAATCAAAATAGGATAAATTACATAAACTAATCACATTCCAAATTTAAAACTGATTACATTATGGAAAGAGTAGCTAGTGAATGTTTTGTTTACTTACACTTTTCAAGTGAAAATAATGTCTATCAACTGATGAATGGATAAAGAAGATATATATAGAGATCATATATACATCTATAAAGTTATATAGATTTATATATATGAATATTGTTCAGCCATGAGAAGGAGGAAATCCTGCCTTTTATGACAACATGGATAGATTTTGAGGGCATTATGCTAAGTGAAATAAACCATCTAGAGAAAGATAAATACTGCATGGTATCACTTACATATGGAATCTAAAAAACAAAAAAGTCAAACTCATAGAAACAGAGAGTGGAAATATGTTTGCTAGAGGCTGGGGAGTAGGTTGGTAAAAGGGCACAAAATTTCAGCTATAAAATGAATAAGGTCTGAGGATCTAATATATAACATGATAACTATAATTAATAACACTGTATTGTATAATTGAAATTTAGTAAGAGACTAGAATTTAAATGTTCTTACCAAAAAATAAAAATAAAAGATAAATATGTGAAGTGATGGATGTGTTAATTAACTAGATGGGGTGGGGGAGTATAATCCTTTTATAATGTATATATCAATAGTATCTTTTTTATGGCTCAGTAATAGTCCATTGTATATATGTGCCATATCTTCTTTATCCATTCACCTGTTGATGGACACTTAGGTTGCTTCCATGTCCTGGCTATTGTAATTAGAGCTGCAATGAACATTGTGGTACATGACTCTTTTTGAATAATGGTTTTCTCAGGGTATATGCCCAGTAGTGGGATCGCTGGGTCGCATGGTAGTTCTATTTTGAGATTTTTAAGGAAACTCCATACTGTCTTCCATAGTGGCTGTATCAAGTTACATTCCCACCAACAGTGCAAGAGGGTTCCCTTTTCTCCACACCCTCTCCAGCATTTATTGTTTGTAGATTTTTTGATGATGGCCATTCTGACTGGTGTGAGATATCTCATTGTAGTTTTGATTTGCATTTCTCTAATGATTAATGATGTTGAGTGTTCTTTCATGTGTTTGTTGGCACTCTGTAACATTCTGCCTGTATTTTCCTCTAAGAGTTTAATAGTACTCAGCCATATAAAGAAACAAAATTGAGCTATTTGTAGTGAGGTGGATGGACCTAGAGTCTGTCGTACAGAGTGAAGTAAGTCAGAAAGAGAAAAACAAATACTGTATGCTAACACATATATATAGAATCTAAGGGGAAAAAATGGTCATGAAGAACCTAGAGGCAAGATGGGAATAAAGACACAGACCTACTGGAGAATGGACTTGAGGATATGGGGAGGAGGAAGGGTAAGCTGGGACAAAGTGAGAGAGTGGCATGTGCATATATACACTACCAAACATAAAATAGATAGCTAGTGGGAAGCAGCTGCATAGAACAGGGAGATCAGCTCCGTGCTTTGTGACCACCTAGAGGGGTGGGATAGGGAGGGTGTGAGGGAGGGAGATGCAAGAGGGAGGAGATATGGGGACATATGTATATGTATAACTGATTCACTTTGTTATAAAGCAGAAACTAACACACCATTTTAAAGCAATTATACTTCGATAAAGATGTTAAAAAAAGTATCTCAAATAACCATGACATACACTTTAAATGTCTTATAATTTTTTATGTTAATTATACATCAATAAAGCTGAAGTTTTTTAAAGTACAAAGTAACATAATTATTTACAGATTTGAATAATTATTGCTATTTTCAAAAGAGTCAATGTTAAGGACAAGTGCAACATCTGGCCCTTGCTAATTTCTGCAAATTTTAGTGCTTCTTTTGCAAGTTTTTGTTTAAGGAGAATTTATTTTATTTTAGTGCTGAAATACATGTCCATATCAGTAAAGAGGGAAGAAAATGTGTATTTTGTAATTTATTCAAATGTCAGTCTATGTGCAAGTGCTCATTTATCAACACAGAAAGTTTACATAAAGTCCACATTACAAATATGAAATTTCATCACCATCGGACTTCCCAGTGTTTTCCCTTTCGAGACCAGAGTATTCCCTGGTGAGCTATGTGAGAATCATATTATTCTCTTATTAAAAATTGTTTCTGCATTTAGTTCAAGGTACCAGGAAAAACATGTGCCTTTCTTGAATCTTAGGATCCTGTCCCTGGTACAAATGGAAGTGTGTCTTCTAAACTTGGTCTTCAGTAACTAAGTTCAAATCCTCTCTTTCTTCTGCATTTCTCTTCCTCTTTTTTTTTTTTCCTCTTTCCACTGAACCACTGAATATTTAGGTCACTTACTCTTTATCTGTGTTCCTTATAAATGTCTATCTTATAATTATTTCAATTTCTGTTTCTCTTCCACTCATTCAATCCAAACTCTAGAGCCATTTTCTATAAATGCAATTTTATTGTTAGCTTAAGTCTATAGTGGTATGAACACTGGTTGCATTGCATAAAAATTCACAAACAAAACCATATTTTCAAATACTTAAAAATTATATATTCTAATTGATGTTCTCCAGAGAAACAGAATCAATAGGGTGTGTGTGTGTGTGTGTGTGTGTGTGTGTGTGTGTGTGTATAAAATATATAGTATATAATATATAAAATATATAATGATTGTGAAATCAGGTCCAAAATCTGCAGGGTAGGCTCATAGGCTGGAGACCCAGGTAAGAGTTGCCCTTTGAGCCCAAAAGCAGTCTGCTGGCAGAATTCCTTTTTGCTTAGGGGAGGTCAGTCTGCATTCTATTAAGGCCTTCAATAAGACTCACCCACATTATGGAAGGTAGCCTGTTTTACTCAAAGTCCAACTATTTAATTGTTTATCTCATTCAAAAACACTTTCACAGAACCATCCAGAATAATGTTTAACCATCTATCGGGGCATCATGGCCCAACAAAGTTGACACATAAAATTAACCATCATTGGGATGGACATTTCATCTTTAGGTAAAATAGTGTACTGTGTAAGGGTTTATTTCCTCCTTCCATAACAGTTGTTACTGATCATAAAGATAAACTTGTCAAATTATTTTTATACATAGCAGATTCTTAGCTCAAAGATAGAAACAAAATCTTATTTTGGATTCTGACATTAGAATAACATTAAGCCTGAAAAATTACA
>NW_020175529.1:376673-386374 GCF_003031525.2 Neophocaena asiaeorientalis asiaeorientalis
ATATATATATATATGTAAATAGATGTGTGTACACATATACATGTATCTTACAGATGCTTAAATGATAGAAAATTGATTAAAAAATTAAAATATTTGGGTGACATTGCTCAGCACTATGTCCCAACTTCTATTCTTGTCAGTCAATTGAGTTAGAATCACATAGGATACCACCTCAGGTCCTTGATACTTATTGGTCCTGAAAGGACCAAGGGTGCTGCTATTGGAGTGTCTTGTATGCTCTGTTGGAACATACTGTAATCCTCAGTGCATATTAACTGTGACATCTGACTTCAGGTGCAAGACACAGATATGGATGCCTATTTATTAACAGCCTGAAAACACCTGAAGTCCTCTGACAGATCCAGAGACTTCATGAGTGACAGGATTTTTGCACACACATTTTACTACTACAGCCAGAAAAAGAAGAGAGAGAGAGAGAGAGAGGGAGAGAGATTTTTCTTTTTTTAAAGAGAAAATATTGACACCTCTCTTTGTCAGAGTCAAACATGGATGGAGATTCCAAAATACTAATTATAGCTTAAATTTGCTGAAGGCACTGGTCTGACTCATTCATCCACCGTCTACTTCATGCTGCTGGAGTGAATGTCA
Source organism: Neophocaena asiaeorientalis asiaeorientalis (assembly GCF_003031525.2). NCBI lineage: Eukaryota > Metazoa > Chordata > Mammalia > Artiodactyla > Phocoenidae > Neophocaena > Neophocaena asiaeorientalis. The sequence goes on from NW_020175529.1 coordinate 377,283, forward strand.
GCCTCTCAATTGGCTAAACTTTGCATTCCCCAGGAAGGCTTACAAGAGCTTTCAGCTCCTGTGAGAGCACACTGACGATTTTTGTAAGATAATGTCACTGATAAAATAGCCCTCTTGCTTGTACTGAGCACCTTGGCAGACTCTTTTGCAGAACAAAAGTGGACTCTTGCTGTGTTCCATCCATCATATTGTGAACTGTGCAATCCACACTGCTTCAGGGAATGCTTTGCTTAATGATTCTCCTGATCCCATTGGACGGACCAATTACATATCTTGACTTTCTGCTCTCAGGTAGATATTATTTCAAAATTTTAAATTATTGCTTGCTTGGAGAATGTTTCAGGAAGGCTTTTGTTTTCTTTTTCCCCAAAAAAGAAGTTTTACAAATTCCTCAACATGCTTACAAATCAATGTTCTAAACACTCTGGGCTCCCAGTACTCCAAGGGTAGAATTTAACAGTTTAAATTTGATCAGTCATTTAGAGTGGTTTTGTTTTAGTTTCATATATTGTAATTGATCTAGTTGTATTTTTAATATTCAGCAGGGTCCATTTGCTATCTATGCAGTTTCAGGATTTCTCAATAACGAGCTTAAATTTATTATGCTCTAATTTAAATCTGGTCCCCATCTCCACAGTGAAAACAAGGAAACATAATTTAGCACTCTTCAAAAAATACTGCTTCAAAGAGTTGAATATCATTGCTAAATCATTCCCTAAAGATTAACATTTGGAGGCTAGAAACTTCCTTAAGCTTTTTCTTATAAGGCTAATTTGTTTAAACTATTGGTTTTCAAAACATGTTAAATGAACCCAAAGTGTTCAAACAAGATTATCTGCACCGCTTCAACCAACACTTTAAACTTTTGCATATATATAGGGGTACACAATAAGAGTCTCATTTTATTTAAACAAAGAATTTACAGGAAAAAAATGAAGGAAGAAGAAAGCCTTGCACAACAAATTGTTTCAATTCCTGTGCTGCTTAGTCATTCTTTCATCTACTCATTCAGGGTAGTGTCTGAACATAATAAAATAAATATTTAGAGAAGAGTTTGAAGCTATAGGGGATTTTGTAGATGACAGACAAAAACCAGGGGACACGTGGGAAGCTTTCAAAATCAGGGAGTATTGTGAGATTAAGAAAATTACTGAGGCATAAATGTCCAGGTCATGAGAGATAACATCAGATCTTGGGTTTATAGAGGGTACTGAAACACACTGGGATAAATGGCATGATTGGATTAGTCCTGGTGGATTTAAAGTCAGATTATAGTGAGAGGCTGTGAGTCTGAGGGAATAGGTCTCTAAGGCTTGGCAGAAATATGAAAATCCCATGATTCCCTGTTTCCCTCCTGTTAATGATCCTTCTAAACCACACTACACAGAACTTTGTCACTCCCCACTTCCTGACTTGTGTATCTGTATCAGAGGCTTGGGGAATAATAGAAGTTTGGACTCACATAGACCAAGGGGATCTCAGAGTTGCCCTTCTAGCTCTGAGAGTTTGTGGAAATCTGGAGTTACCACCTGCCTTCTGAAGGCATCTTCCCTGCTAAGGAAACTTGGAAACAAGGCAAGAATTGATCTTATCCAGAAAATGGAGGGCTCTGGGGTTAAACAAAATGAGGAGGAAATGCTTAATATGAGATTAATTTAGGAAAGCCCAGAAGAAAATTTGAATAGTACAAAAAAGATTTCATGGTATCACACGAGAGATATATTATCCATGTTGCCATTGTAATCATTACTGTTTGGTTTTAAACTGTTACTAGACACCAAAACCACATAACGCTCCACATAAACTATACTTAGATATGCTGTAGATCCAGTAGGCTTAGAGTCCCAGCTAGCCTAACATTTGAGAATGTAAAACTAACTTTAGCTAAACTAATGTGTGAACAGTTGCCAATGAAAGTACACAGTCAATTCATCTATGAGCCTGTTATCAAGATATGTGTCTCTTTTATTGTTCAGTTCATGTATCAGAAGATACATTACACACATAGTTTCAAATGGATTCATGGCTAGGTCACATAAGAAAGTCAGTATATGAGTCATTGTATGTCATCTTTGATTATTTTCCCACATTTCTGCAACACATGAGCCCAGATAAGTAAGAGTTAAATGGACAAGATCCAAAAATGAGAATATCAATAGAAAGTATCTTAAATCTTCCTTTGTTTCATTCTTTTTAATAAGAAAAGATGATTAGAACATAAGTGATTCTCTTCAGCTCAGCATTTCATCAAATATATATATATATATATATAATATATATAAATATATAAATTCAACTAAATGTGAGACAATTCAAAACCCACCATGTAGTGTCTTATTGACAGTGCCATGTTGCAGCAGTAAGTTCTAAATTAGGCAAGGAGTCATATTTCTGAGAGATTCTAAAGTCATCTTGCTAAATTCATTAATTTCATAGATAAGATTTTAAATGAAAACCATACAATTAAATCATTTAGCAAGTTCATATAGCAAGATCTAAAAGAACTTCTACAGAGACCTAGATATTTGTTCTATAAATATACTCATGTGAGGTGCTAGATATTAAATCAACAAATGTTGGAATCACCTTAAAATCTCCTTGGTGGGAGAATATTTGTACAGCCACTCCTTGAAACCCAAATATCTGGTTTACAATCACAGAGGTAGCAACTGTATATCAAAATTTACAGATAACTTTCCATTTGTGTAAGAATTAATCTGGTGTGAGCCTTTAAAGGGAAAGCTTCCTGATTCAATGTCTCTTTCTTACAGCCTTCTTTAGTGGTCCGTACACAGGAGTGCTGCCTCAGTTTTCTTCCCATATCCATTCTCCAGTCTTGGCTACTTACAGTCCAGCTTCTTTTTTTTTTTTTGCTGAACACGGGCCTCTCACTGTTGTGGCCTCTCCCGCTGTGGAGCACAGGCTCCGGATGCGCAGGCTCAGCGGCCATGGCTCATAGGCTCACGGGCCCAGCCGCTCCACGGCCTACTACCTTCTTCCTTTGAGACTATTCTTTCTCTCCAGTTGCTTTTTTTCTCACTAAACATTTGGAAACTCCTTCAGCATTATCTATACCTTGATTTATGATAGCGTTTAGGCTCTGTGAAATTTCTGGAACTTTGTAGTAGATTCCTAATTTGTCATCCTTAACTTTAGACTTACCTATGTACAAGGCTCTCCATACAGACTCTTTTTTTTTTTTTTTTTTTTTTTGGTAGGGCACGAACCCGTGTCCCCTGCATCGGCAGGCGGACTCCCAACCACTGTGCCACCAGGGAAGCCCCAGACTCATTTTTAAAGCCAAGTCAAACCAGTTCAGTTCTCCAGACAACCTTTAGTGATTCCCATTTTCCACAGTCCATTTCTCACATTTTATCATGGCACACCAAGCCCCCACCAGCAGGCTTACCTCTTCCTCTTGAGCTTTATCCCCAGGCAGGAGCCTCCTGACAATGTGTTGTTTATTATGGATTGTATAAGCCTGTGGGACTAGTTCAATCCAAAACAATTACTCATAGCATTGTCCCCTTGAGAAAATCTATTGTGTTCTAAAAAAGTGATTTACAAATCACTTCTGCTAAATTTTATTTGTAGGATTATTTTTTAAAATTTTAACTTATGTTCTTTGCATACTGTATGTTTAAGAATTCTAACACATTTTATAGCCTCTTGGTACATAATCAGAATTTTTTCCCTGATCAAAATGTACATTTTGAAAATGTGAAATGTATTATATTATGTATTAATATGAAAAGAATTATAAAAATTAAAAGTAAATGCATGGAAATTTATATTCCAGCAGCAGTTGTAATTTTTTTTTTAAATTTACTTCTCTTTATCTTGCTGGATGTATTTGTAAAGTTTTTCAAAATAGAAATATAGTTGGCCCTCCATATCTGAGGATTCCACATCCAAGGATTCTATATCTGAGGATTCAACCTTTGATTAAGGGTCAGGAAAAAAAAAAATCCAGAAAGTTCCAAAAAACAAAACTTGAATTTGCCACACACCAGCAACTGTTTACATAGCATTTACATTGTATTTACAACTATTTATATAGCATTTACATTGCATTAAGTATTATAAGTAATCTAGAGATGATTTAAAGCTTACAGAGGATATCTATAGGTTATATGCAAATACTACACCATTTTATATAACAGACTTGAGCAGCCAAGGATTTTGATATCCATAGGGATCCTGGAACCAATTCCCCACAGATACCAAGGGACAACAACTGTAAGAACTTCCACAACCCTCCAAACAACTTGATGAAGAAAATAAAAGCTAAATCATTTCAGAATTTTTGAACATTGATAGGGAAAATAATCATAACATGTTTATTGCCATAAAGGGTAAAAAACCATATGCAAATTAAAAACCATAAGACTGAATTTCCACACGAATTTAGCTAAAAAGGTAGATCAACATATAAATTCTTAAACATCACTCTTTTATTTATTTATTTATTTTTAACATCTTTATTGGAGTATAATTGCTTTACATTGTTGTGTTAGTTTCTGCTGTATAACAAAGTGAATTAGCTGTACATATACATATATCCCCATATCCCCTCCCTCTAGCATCTCCCTCCTACCCTCCCTATCCCACCCCTCTAGGTGGTCACAAAGCACCGAGCTGGTCTCCCTCTGCTATGCAGTTGCTTCCCACTAGCTATCTATCTATTTTACATCTGGTAGTGTATATATGTCTATGCCACTCTCTCACTTCGTCCCAGCTTACCCTTCCCCCTCCCCGTGTCCTCAAGTCCATTCTCTACATCTGTGTCTTTATTCCTCTTGTGCCCCTAGGTTCATCAGAACCATTTTTCTTTTCTTTTTAGATTCCATATATATGTGTTAGCATACGGTATTTGATTTTCTCTTTCTGACTTACTTCACTCTGTATGACAGACTCTAGGTCCATCCACCTCACTACAAATAACTCAATTTTGTTTCTTTTTATGTCTGAGTAATATTCCATTGTATATATGTGCACCATCTTCCTTATCCATTCACCTGTCAATGGACACTTAGGTTGCTTCCACATCCTGGCTATTGTAAATAGTGCTGCAATGAACAGTGTGATACATGACTCTTTTTGAATTATAACACCATTCCATTTTACACTTTTAGTGTTAAAATAACATTGAAGCCTGCTCCAGAATTTAGCCTCCCCTTTTTTAAAATGGAATAACATAAATTTGCTGTTTAGGAAAAGAACTGGGGAAAAGAGTATAAGCCAACTAAAATCCTGTATTAAATGAATATATGAAGCCAAATGCAAAGTTATATAAACATTCTTTTCAAAATAAAATGCTAACTTAAATATATAATTGTATGAGATGCATTTAAGAAGGCTTAATCAGATCATATTCAAAATATGATAAAATGTGGCTTATGCCAAGAGGATAAAGAAAAGTCTCTCCAAATTCCTGTATTTTAGACAACAGCTTGGACTGTCTGCTTATTTCTTACAGATCCACCCAGATCTCACCAAATAAATTTCATTTAATAGCACAGTTTGATAACAGTTCTGACAAAGAAAACTGCCATCAGCAACTGCTGGCTGCCAAACAAAACTGCATTATTACGAAGTATTGGCCAAATGTATGGGTTCTCAAAAAGAGTAATTAATTAGTCTCATATTTCTATTTCTACTTGAATGCTAAAATTAACCATTTAATTAACCCATTTTATTAAAATAGAACATTTATATAACAGCTTCAGTTGAAGCCTTGGGACTTCCATGCGTATGAGTGCTGGCTTCCTCTTTAGTAAACAGGCCCAAGATTATTCCACTATATCTGGATTCATCCAGACTTCAGCCGACTCAGATCTCTCTCTGAGTGCCAACTTCAGGTATTCATTTATTCAGCAATATCTACAGATAGCTACTATGAGCCAGGCATGATGCTAGGCACAGAGACACTAAAAGGCTAACAGCAGTTGCCCAGAACATTCATTTTATAAGCTATCCTACAGCAATACATTTCAGTGATCAATTTATTTTGAGAAATATATATTCTACCACACCCCCAAATATTCAGAGCCTATTTTTAAATTTTTAAAAGGGTTGCAAAATCTTATCATTAAAAACAAAACCACACCTATTAGAATGGTGAAAATCTAAAACACCGACAACAACAAATACTGGACTATCATTCATTGCTGGTGGAAACGCAAAGTGCAACAGCCATTTTGGAAGACCATTTGGCAGTTTCTTACAACACTAAGCATAGTCTTACCATACAATCCAACAATTGCGCTTCTTGATATTTATCCAAATGAATTGAAAACTTATGTCCACAAAACCTGCACATGCATGTTTATAGCAGCTTTATTCGTTATTGCCAAAACTTGGAAGCAACCAAGATATTCTTCAGTAAGTGAATGGATAAATATACCATAGTACATCCAGACAATAAAATATTTTTCAAAGGGCTGAAAAGAAATGAGTTACCAAGCTCTAAAAAGATATGGAGTAAAAAATGCATATTACTAAGTGGAAGAAGCCAATCTGAAAAGGCTACATACTGTATGATTTCAACTATCTGACATTCTATAAAAGACAAAGCTACGGAGACAGTAAAAAAATTAGCGGTTGCCAGGAGTTAGGGGGGAAGGAGGGATAAATAGAGCACAGAATTCTCTTTAGGGCAGTGAAACTACTCTGTATGATACTATAATGGTGGACACATGTCATTATACATTTGTCAAAACCTACAGAATATACAACACCAAGAGTGAATCCTGAACATTACCCATGGACTTTGGATGATATGTCAGTGTAGGTTCATCAGTTGTAACAAATGTACCACTGGAGGATGGGGGAGATGTTGAGAGTGGAGGAGGTGGTGCTACCTGGGGATAGGAGGTACATAGGGAATCTCTGTATTTTCTTTCTTTCTTTCTTTCTTTCTTTTTTTTTTTTTTTTGCCGTACGTGGGCCTCTCACTGTTGTGGCCTCTCCCGGTGCGGAGCACAGGCTCCGGATGCGCAGGCTCAGCGGCCATGGCTCACTGGCGCAGCTACTCCGCGGCATGTGGAATCTTCCCAGACCGGGGCACAAACACGCGTCCCCTGCATCAGCAGGCTGACTCTCAACCACTGTGCCACCAGGGAAGCCCAATCTCTGAATTTTCTGCTCAATTTTGCTGTGAAACTAAAGCTGCTGTAAAAATAAATAAATTAATAAAATATATTAAAACATTTTATCTCACTTGCTTTTGTGATTTGTATGCCAAGAAATTATTATTATTTCTTCATGGAACTAATAACCTTACTAACACCTTTAAGTAACATTTAGTCCATATGACACAAAAATGAATCACAATTTGTTAAGGTAATTAAAACACTCAGAATGTCAGTTTCCAAAACAACCCACAAATAAACAAAAGTTCCTATAGCCAGTCATTTTGTTAAGCTGATAAATCAAGTAAAGCATTTCATCTTGTATTCTCTGTAGATAAATTACTAATATCTCTTGAGTCATATTTTAAGCAAAAATGCAATTTTAACAAAAGAATTTTCATTTATAGTCAAGATTTGCATCAATATGGTGATAATCTCCATTAATTCACTTGCTTAACAAACTTTTTTTTTTAAGAACCGAATCTGTGTTGGCAAATATTTTCTGTAAAGGGCAGAAAAGTAAATATATTAAGCTTTACAGGCTACATGGTCTCTGTCACAACTACTCACTTCTGCCATTGCAGTGCAAGAAGTAATAACAGGCAAACATAAATGAATGGATGTGGCTTGTGCCACTAAAACTTTATTGACAAAAACAGGTAGTGAGCCAAATTAGGCCCATGGGACTGTAGTTTGTTCTTCTGATCTAGATGATAGGAATACAAATTTTAAACTTTCTGCCTTTAGGAATTTAGAGTCTCATGAAGAAAATGTATGGTGTATTTCATTGTTTTAACTGCTGTGTTATGGAACAGTAAAAGAGGAAGTGTTGAACAAAAGAAGAAAATGCACTAGCAAGACATTTTTCTCATGCTTCCTGGGTGAAGAGTGGTTTATTATAGTACAGGTTGCTATTTTGTTAAATATTTGGCTGTTCAAAAGATCTGTCCTTTTCTTTGCATATTATTCTGGAACGTATGGGGCTACAGATGATATTCATTAAGAACTCACCCACTCACCTCCTACTTTCTTTAACAACTTATGTTAGAGATATATTGGAAGACATGATGAAAGAATGTGTGGGAAAGTCTGGAATTATACTCAGCTAAGAACACCCACCACAGAAAGGCAAAGCCCTCTATTGAAAAGTAACAAAGCTGCAAAACTGAACAACCAACAGTGAGGTCTACAAGTGGTACAACAGTAAGAGGGAGGAGCAGTGGACATACTCTAGCGGAAGACTGAATAGACTATAGCATGTCCTGCCTCAAGAGTCTAAGTTAGGGAGAAAATGAAGTCATCACTTCCAAGATTTGGCCTTGCTAATATTCTTAGAGGTCATTGCCCGTACATTTCCTAGGGACAATAGTCCAAAGGCCCTAGGGTCAGATGACCTTTAAAAATAGATTACATTACTGGCTAAAGATTTGAACAGGAATCAGAGAAACATGTCTTTCAACAAGCATTTATGGAACACTGGTGTGATGGTTAATTTTGTGTGTCGATAAGACTGGGCTAAGGGATGCCCAGGTACCTAGTAAAATATAATTTATGGGTGCTTCTGTAAGGGCATTTCTGGAAAATATTAACATTTGAATAGGTAGACTGAGTAAAGGAAATTGCCCTTACCAATGTTAGTGAGCAATGTACAATTTGTTGAGAGCTTGACAGAGCAAAAAGGAGGGAATTTGCTTTTTCACCCTTTGAGTTGGGACATCCATCTTTTCTTGCCCTTGAACATCAGTACTCCTGATTCTTGGGCCTTTGAGTTTGGACTGGAACTATACAACTGGCTTCCTAGGCAACCAGCTTGCAGACAGCTGGGCATCAGATTTCTCAGCCTCCATAATCATGTGAGCCAATCCCTCATAATGAATCTCTTTGTATATATCTGTATATATCCTATTGGTTCTGTTTCTTTGGACAATGTAATATAGCTAGCTGTTAACATGTCAGTAA
>NW_020175529.1:386449-391392 GCF_003031525.2 Neophocaena asiaeorientalis asiaeorientalis
GACGTTGGTGTGGGGGGAGGATTTAAGAGAGGGTAAATAATTTAATTCCTGAAATCTTTAAGTTGGGGATATAAGATATAGATAGATAGATAGACATATTATACATATATTAATATACACATAGTAAGCAGTTAAAGAACATAACCCACAAAGCCCATCTTCTAGAAACTGTTTTTCAGAAATGATACAACTATATAAATCAAAGAGAAGAGAAAAATTAAATAACATTTTAGTATATATATATATATATACATATATATATATATATATATTTTTTTTTATGGCAAGCGGACCCTCAACCACTGCGCCACCAGGGAATATTTTTTGAAAGCTCAATTGCCAATTAAGTTTGAAAATGAGAATACTTACAAAGTTTTTAGTTCAGTTGAGAATTAAGAGACAGAAATGAGAATGAGAAAATACCTCATCATTCTGAGCTCAGGAATTTCCTGTTTCTCATATTTTACTAACTTATTTATTATGTCATGATCAATAAACTCCTAAATTTCGCCTCTTTGTCCTCATTCTATGGTTTCCTACCCCACGCACATCGAATACCTTACTAGTTTTACCACCATCTAGTGGTAAAACCAGGTGGTTACAAGTAAACTCTCAATAGAATGTTCGTGGCAGATGAAGGAATGCATTCCTCTTTGACTTTATGACAGTATAACTGATACAAGATCTTAGTACATTGTAAAACAGACATAGTAATAAACCTTATAAGGGAGAGTTTTAAAATATAAATTTTTGGAGAGATTTAATTTTTAAATACTGATTATTTATTTACTTATCTACACATATAGCTGATTCACTTCACTGTGCAGCAGAAACTAACACAACATTGTAAAGCAACTATGCCCCAATAAAAATTTTAAAAATACTGATCATTTATATTCTCAAACACCTTTTGAAATAAGTGTACCTGTAAAATTGCTTTATGTTTGCTTGGTCTTAAACACAGAATGTCTCTTTCTCTGGAAGTAGATAAAGAGAGTAATCTCACTCTCTCTGTAGCCAGATTGGGCCATGGATACCATTAATTTTAAAAGAAAGTTTTTTTTATAAATAAGAATGAATACAGTCAGAATAGAGAGATAGAGCAGATTATTTTTGAGACAAAAAGCTTTAATATTCATCTGAAGAAGCAGTGATGATGACAAAGTCCTTCAGGAAACACTACAGGATGATACAATCTTATGTTAGTATCTCTCTTCTGGCAAAACAGAGTTAAAACAACAGTAATACCAAGTATAAGTTCATTGATAGGACTATGTTGCCCATGAGAAAGTACTTATTAAGATGGAAAACAAGATTATTATAAATTAATTAGTATGTGTGCAAAACACAAATACCTAAAATGGAAGCTCTGGAAAAAAACTTTAGACATTATTTAATCCAGCCCTCTCATTTTTCAAATTAAAAAAAAAAATGAGGGAGCTAAATTCTACAAAACTTTTTCAATTCTCAACATTTGACTCAGATCAAATGTGTGAGACTTTGCAAACCTAATGTGAACTAATTACTGTTCTATGTCCCTATTGGCCTCTATATAGTCCTTACCAATGTTTTGTTAATTTTCAAAATAACCCAGCTGTCAGTTGTTTTCATATCTTCATGCTCCTTCATCCGTTCCATCTGTTTTTGTAACCATTTCTACCTAGATATAGTTCAGCAATGCTTTGAGTTGTCAGGAAAATTTACTCACACAAACAAAAGTATTAGTGAGAAATATTCACTGCATCCATTCAGTTAACAAATATGTACTAAGTACCAAGCACTTTGCTAAGTGCTAGGGATAAATAATCAGAAAAAAAAAAAAAAAAAGCCACAGGCTTTCCCCCTAATGAAGATTATAATATAATGGAGAAGAAAGACAGATAGAAAAATAAAGAAATAAAACCTATAAATAAAACTTCAATGTAGAAGTACACATATTTTAAATGTAGATAATTAACATGGTCAGGAAAAGAATGATTCCCTAAGAAAGGAAGGCTTAGCTGGGATCTAAGGAAAGAGTCTGAGTTAATTTTAAGAGCTGATATATGTGGTGATGTATATGTAAACAAAATGTATAGTTTGATTGGAGAACTAATATTTATAGACAGTGAGGAACAATAGATAATTGTGTAGTATATTCTTAATGGAATGTTATATAGCAGTAAAAATAAATGATGTATAGTTATATGCAGGAATATGAATGGGCTTTAGTAATATATTACTCAGTGGAAAAATTGTTTCTATATAGCATATTTTTCATTGTCTTTTTACAACTCTTTAAAAATGTGAAAAATATGATTAGCTCACTGGTTGAACAGAAACAGGCCTCAGGTGATATCTGGCCAGCAGGCAAAAGTCTACACACATACACAAACACACACACACACTAAGTTTCACGATAGTAGTTGCCTCAGGCTAAGGGAGTTGAAAGAATGGTGGAACAAGGAAAGAGCAGATAGGTAGATGTAAAATATGTTAGTATTCTAGATCTTGAGTTGAATGATGGATTAGAAAGAGTCTACTATATTAAAGATTAAAAAAGACAAAAAGAGAAGGCCGTTCACAAGCCAAAAATGATAATATATGAAAAGTACACAAGTTATATGAAAAATTTAATTGTGTTCATTTAAGATCCAACATCCTCTAAGTGTCCATCATCGGATGAATGGATAAAGAAGATGTGGCACATATATACAATAGAATATTACTCATCCATAAAAATAAATGAAATTGAGCTGTTTGTAATGAGGTGGATCGACCTAGAGTCTGTCATACAGAGTGAAGTAAGTCAGAAAGAGAAAGACAAATATCGTATGCTAACACATATATATGGAATTTAAGAAAAAAAAAATGTCATGAAGAACCTAGGGGTAAGACAGGAATAAAGAAACAGACCTACTAGAGAATGGACTTGAGGATATGGGGAAGGGGAAGGGGAAGCTGGGACAAAGTGAGAGAGTGGCATGGACATATATACACTACCAAACATAAAATAGATAGCTGGTGGGAAGCTGCCGCATAGCACAGGGAGATCAGCTCGGTGCTTTGTGACCACCTAGAGGGGTGGGATAGGGAGGGTGGGAGGGAGGGAGACGCAAGAGGGAAGAGATATGGGAACATATGTATATGTATAACTGATACACTTTGTTATAAAGCAGAAACTAACACACCATTGTAAAGCAATTATACTCCAATAAAGATGTAAAAAAAAATTTTTTTTTAAAAAAAGGTCCAACATTCTACAACAATGGTGGGGGGTAGTGAAGAGAGAGAAGGCGGGAGGAGAGAGAGAGAATAATTTATTAGGTTGGTCAAAAAGTTCTTTTGGGGTCTTCCCTGGTGGCGCAGTGGTTGAGAGTCCGCCTGCCGATACAGGGGACATAGGTTCGTGTCCCGGTCCGGGAAAATCCCACATGCCACGCAGCGGAGAGGCTGGGCTCATGAGCCATGGCCGCTGAGCCTGCGCGTCCGGAGCCTGTGCTCCACAACGGGAGACGCCACAACAGTGAGAGGCCCGCGTACCGCAAAAAAAAAAAAAAAAAGTTATTTCAGGGTTTTCTTTAAGTTGTTACGGAAAAACCTGAATGAACCTTCTGGCCAACCCAATAAAACATGGAGAAGCAATATGGTGCTAGTTAAGGTTGGGTTATTTCTTTTTTTTTTTTCTTTTTTTGCAGTACGCGGGCCTCTCACTGTTGTGGCCTCTCCCGTTGCAGAGCACAGGCTCCGGACGCACAGGCTCAGCGGCCATGGCTCATGGGCCCAGCCGCCCCGCGGCATGTGGGATCCTCCCAGAACAGAGCACGAACCCGCGTCTCCTGCACTGGCAGGCAGACTCCCAACCACTGCACCACCAGGGAAGCCCGAGGTTGATTATTTCTTAAATGTAAGTTTATGAATCATGAATGAGTTATATGGGTCTTATTCATCTATTATTTATTTATTTATTTAAAATTAAGGTTTGCTTTATTTTTTTTTCAGATTTGCTTTGAATTCTCTTTTGGGGATGGGGTGAGGAAGAATGACGTGTCTCAGTTTCCTTTTCTGTAAGATTACTCTGACTACGCTATGGAAAATTCTTTGGAAGGAGCTTTCAGAGGATATGTATCCACCATTTAGGAAAGTTAATAACATCTGAGATAGTGTAATCGTTGTGGAAATGTCAAGAATTACACTGATTTTTCAAATATGTAAAAGAGAATAGATAATATTTAGAAATTAATTGGATGTGGACATTGGCAGCCTAAAATATTTCAAAGACTATCAAATTTACGGCACCTGCAAAATTAGATACTTGGTAATGCCATTCTCTGAGACAGAAAATAGCATAAGAGAACTAAGTTTAGTTAGTAGTTTATTTATTCATCAATTTATTCAACCTTTACTCAATATTGATTTGTGAGGCATTGTTGTTCTAGGTACTAAAATACTAATGTAAATAAAACCTACAAGTTCCCTGCTTTCACACAGCTCCCATTTTAGTAAGAGAAGCCAGATCACAAAGAAATATGCAAATGAATAAATAAGGTAGTTTAAGTTATATGTTTTATAGAGTAAATAAAACAACAAAATGAAATAAAGAGTGATGGGGGAGGCAAGGAAGCTATTTTAAACAGGAGGTTCACAGATTTCTCTGGGAATGACACTTAGCAGAGACCAGAAGAGTAATGCCATGAGTTTGGTTTTAGATAACATTCTGCTTGAGGTATCTTTGAGATTTCCAAGTAGAGATGAGAATGATCCAGTGAAGGAGAAATAAAAGCAGTCATGTAAAAGGAGATATATAGCAACTGTAGAGGAAATAGAGGAGGGATTAACTTTTCACATGCCATAATATCTATATCTAATTTGTATACATTTTCTCCTTTATGACTGTTCCTCCAAGGTAGGGTGGCAAGATTTAGAAATATAAATATAGAATACTCAGCTAAACTTGAATATCA
>NW_020175529.1:391425-497261 GCF_003031525.2 Neophocaena asiaeorientalis asiaeorientalis
TATAGATGATCTGAAATTCTGATTTAACTGGGCCTCCTGTATTTCTCTAGCAACCCTATTCAAGAAGCACTCAGCTATCTTAGCTTCTCCCTTCCTCCTCTCTTCCCTCTTCCTTTCTCTCTCATCCTTTTCTTCATCTTCCCTTTCCTTCCTCTTTACTTCCCTTTCGTCTTCCCAGATTTTCCACAGGGGGCTTTAAAAACCTCACTCCTTCACTGTACAGAGCAGATCGGTTGTGCCCCTTCCTCCCTCTTCTAGTATATAATACCCTTCCTTATCAGGACATGGATTATAACAAAGGCCAACCAGCCTAGATGTCAAGTTGGAGTCTAAAACACATCTTTACAAATGGAGAAGCATGGATCCCAGTTAATTGTCAGTAGATGGAACATAGTAACTCTAACTTTCTCATCTATATTTCCTACATGTGACTATAGGAGGCAACTGAAAGTATTTTTTAAATAATAAGAGGATATTTGCTGAAGTTATGGAATATATTACAGGAAATATTTATGTAGATGCTTCAGTTTTCTCATCTTTAAAATGAGAGGGTTTAATAATAGTAATGATAGTGATAATAATACTAACAACTAATGTTTATTGCCTAATTACTCCTTTCAAGGTATCATATCAAGCATTTAATGTGTATTAACTTAAAAGTTCATTTCAGCTTCAACAGTGTATGATCTATTGGTCTCAGCATGATCTCAGATATGACAGAAACTAATGGAGGAGAGCTTAGAGATACATTAAGGATATTGGATGCCATTAATAATGCAATGCAGTTAAATACTAATATCTAAATAATGCCAGGCAAAAAGAGATTTTAAAGCATCATGATCATCATAAAGACAAGAAACATTACTGGAAAAGATTTTAGCAATTTTCAGTTTTCTCAGTTAATTCCCAAACTGGTTGAGGACAACTTCTACAACATGTTTTCCTTTGATGATTTGTCTCTGTGAGTCATTCACACACCTAACATTTCATGTGGCGTGACTATAAGGTGCATGGTTGGTTGAGTGAAACCACAAGCTACACAAATGTGGGGAAAATATATTATTAATGGTGTTAGTAAGAAATATCATTTAGAATTTAAAAGCACGTTTCTTCTGTGCAGTTCACTGGGCTTTACAAATATTTCATTACGCTGTATTACCCTGCTGTCAGAGGGAGGTGACCAAGTTGCAAATACTCCAATAAAGAGCTATTGAGGGGCTATTAAGATAAGAAAAGAATACTGCAATACACAGTATATGCAGTTAAACAAGAAGGAGGAAATAAATATATCAACTTACATTAAAGGGCTGTGATAAAATCTCTATTGGCATTGGAGTAATTTAAAACCATATGAAGGCAACCCCTTTTTGGCTGTCCCTTAAGATAATCAAGTACACAATGGAACCAAAACCAACTACATGTAGAGTGCCATGGGTGTGCTTGAAGAGACATGAAAATTGATCATATGATCTGAAAGTTTCACCTTACCCACACCTACCTTCTAAAAGAATTTTAGTATGTGATGCCCATTCTGCACAGGAATGCCTTATGGAATAACTTTTCTGTAAGTCTGTCTGACAGCTTTTGCTGCATACAAACCACCCCAAGTTTTAGTAGCTTACAAGGTCAAGTATAAATGGGCTCATGGTTTACAGGCTGGCTGGGTGTGTCCTCTAATATAACACAGCCTGGATGTTCAGTGGAGCTCATGCATGCATCTGTGGTCAACTGCCTGTTGCCTGGGGTCTCCTGCATGACTCTCTCAGGTGTCTGGGTCAAGGCTCTGATGGCATTGTCTGCTTCATGGGGTCTCCATTCTTCAGGATATTATCTTGCCATTGTTCCCTTGGGGCAGCAGGGTTCTTAGAGAGCAGAAGTGTAGAAGTCCTCGTGAGATCCAGGCTTGGAATGGATGCAGTGCCATTTCTACCACATTGCATTGTGCAGGCAGGTCTCTTGTCCTGCCCAGATTCAAGGTTTGGGGAAAGAGGCTCTACCTTGTGATAGGAGGAGCTGTAATACTCACATTGTAAAGGCCTGAATCTATGTAGAGAATGAATTTATGACCATTTTTTAAATCTACCACAGTGGTATAGTAGACGTGTCATGATTTTGGCAACCATTCTTAATCAGAAGTCCTTTGTTTGGGGAATTTACCACTTTATCAGTACTATTTTCACAAGAAAAAAAAAAAAGCGAGAACTTGAGAACTTGCTTTCCCAGCAAGTTGAAAGTTGAAAAGTTGAAAGTTTTCCTTTCAACTCACTCATGTGACTCAGTGATGTGATTCTATTATGTGACATAGACTTAATGAATCAGATGCACCTTTGTGAGGTTTTTTACTCAGAGAAGAGAAAGCACTATGAATAATTCATTTTCTGGTGAATGTTGGTAGAGCACAACAGAGAGGTGGATGGCAGCGATCCATTTGTGGCCTCCCATGTGATCTGCAAGGTCTCTGCCTGTGTCAACTACTGTAGGGTCTCTGAAGTGTGACCCAGGGCAGGCACAGGTCCTGGCTGCCCAACCTCTAAGCCAGATTCCCTGGCTTTCCCAGAGAGTTAGAGAATTACTCATATCCTTAAATAAAGTTCTTAAATCAACCAGAATGGCTTCTGCGCGACACAAAAATTCAGCAATTTTGATGTCTTTTTTTAAATGCACACTGATATGACAGCTGTCACATACAATCTAACAAAATTGTTTCAAATGACGTTAAAAACTAAGTGCTACTAGAGCCATCTAACGGAAAACACCAAACAAACATTTTGCCCCACCCAATAATAATATCCATGGAGAAACTATCTGATTCATAGTTAGCACTTAAGAAATGATAGCACCTATAATATTATGTTTTCTAAATACTTTCATAAAACAAATTCTGTGTCATTTTTCAATACCTAATATAACACCAAACAACATTGGCAAGTTTTATTTTATTTTATACTTAAATATGAGGCTCACAATTCATTTCTTCTAATAGTCCAAATAATTCAACTTACTTTTCCCTTTATTTTTCTAGACAGAAAATAATAACAAAACTGCACAGCATAGCAGAAAGATCTTTGAAAAGGAGAACAGAATGTGAGGGTCTGAGCTCACACCTACCACACAAAAGATATATGCAAGTCCCTCATCTACTTGGTTCCTACTCTTCACACAGTTGGGAAAGTGGCTGCCTTGTTTAGCACAAGAATTATTCTGAGACCCATATGAAATATTATAAGTATAAAGCCTTTGAAACTGTAAAGTGCTATGTAAACACAAGGTAAAACAAGAATTTCTCAACCTCCCCACAAGTGGTATAAACAGATATAAATTTTAAAAATTTTAATATATTCTCAAAATTTATCTCTATTCTAAGCCTCCTCTAACATTTGTTTATATGTGTCCTCAATCCAGATTTAATTTAGATTGGTCTTTTTGTATTTTGGGTTGAAAATCTTGACAGTAAGATCCTGCAAAGTAAATGTAGTTTACAGCACCAGAGGAAAGTTGTCTTCTAAGCTTGATTTCAGAAGAAATATCACTTTTCTTTCCAGTGCCCAGCATACTGACCTAAACAAAGTAGGTCATAAATTAATTTAAAGTGATGATGACTACTACCAATAACAAGACTGAATGATACAGTAAGTTTACTGTGGAATACAAAGTCTTATAAACTATTATAATTACTTAATGTTCTAATATACCATATGTTCTTTAAGTATATGCTAGGGTTTTTCTCTTTAAAATTTTGACCTAAATCTTTCTTCTATATACAGTATGATCCCTTTGTTCCTTTGTCAGAGGATTTGTGCAGACCACTTTATAGTTTACAGTTTTTATTTGCAACATTTAAAAATTATTATTTTCTTTTAGATGCTACATGGAAAAAAATTCACCTAAACAATGAACAAAGGCAACAATAATTATACAAAGTTGACAACAAAAAGAGCAATGAAATTATGTATTATGAGCAAAATTGAATTTTAAAATGATTACATAAAGGAATACAACCAATTATAAAAAACATGCAAACATAAAATAATGTTAAAAACCATAAAAAATGAAATATGAATACAATGGTAAGTAATTCATCAAAAGTGACCTTACCTTAAGTAAAGGCCAAGTGAGAATTTAGTTAAACTTCATCATCTACTTATTTCATTGAAAGTGTAAATTCTCAAACAAAATAGTAAACTATCTCTTTCTTGTTTTTATCTTCTCATAAAGGTTTAATATTTTTCTCTAACATTTTTCTCTATGAAATCTAAAAGTTCTTGTTTTTGTTTCGTTTTAGAAATTGTTCCTTCCAAACCTTAAATAGATCTTAAATCAGTGATATCTCTCTCTACACCAATACTTAAAATCCTGCAGTGGCCTCTCATATGTGTTTAAAAGGTATCCAAGTCTGTATGAGAACTTCAAGTGCCTTTATGAGCTCATCTTGCCTACTGTTATCATCATAATTGGTCATTCTCTTCACTCATCACCTTCACTAATTACAATGACCTTTCTTCAGCTCCTCTGAATATGCCAGGACATTACATGATCTGATTCTTGTGTACCTTTCTAACATAATGCATTCTGTACTGCACTCTACTCGGTATATTCCAGCCACTCTGACTTCCGTTCTGGTTCTTGGCCATACGAAGACTTTTCTCACCTCTCAGGGCCTGAAACATATTATTCTCTCTGCCTGAAATCATCTTTGCCCCTTTTTCATTGGATGACCTGTTTCTTTTCAAACTCCCAACCTCAGCTCAAATGTCACATGCCCAGGGAGCATTTTCTTTACTACTCTATCTAAATCACATTTCCTGTCAGTCTCTATCATATAACTGATTATTTACTCAAAACTAATATTAACTTGTTTGTTCATTTGTTTACTTGTTTTGTTATCTATCTCCTCTGAAGAAGTAAGTTTCTTGAGAGCTGAGAGTATGTTGTGATTATGATTTTGTATATTCCCAGAGTCTACAACAGTGTCAGCACAATAATTATTTCTTGAATCAAATAATGAATCTGTTACTATCTTTTCATCAATTTATACTTTTTTAGTTCTGAGGACACGTCAGTGCAATTAAATAGTTGTATCTCATTTTAGGAGATGCTGATGCAGGTGGGCTCCCAAAGCTAGGCCTAGGGTGCAAGCAATGGGTATTTAATAAAAGACACATCTATGAAAACAAAAGAAAAACACAGCATAATGATTGGACCAAATTATAAACTAGTTTTTGGGCACACAGAGCAATCAGTCAAGGAGTTTTCTAGATGTTGAAGTCAAAGCATCTTTTGCAGTTCAAAATGTGTCTGATGATGTCATCAGATGTTCAGGTAAACTTTCTGAGTGGCTTGTGCAGCAATAGGGGTGAAGATTGTCTAAATATGAGCTGTTATGGCAGTTTCTTTGAAGTTAATATCAAGTCATCTAGCTTCAGTTTGTAGGACGTCAAAGAAAGGGCTGTTTCTCATCCACCAGAGCACAGGCACAAGTCCCCTCCACCAGGAAGCCTACACAACCCACCAAACCAACCTTAGCCACTGGGGACACACACAACAGAAACAATGAGAACTACAAACCTGCAGCCTGCGAAAGGAGACCCCAAACACAGTAAGTTAAGCAAAATGAGAAGTCATAGACACACGCAAGATGAAGAAGCAAGGCAAAACCGCACCAGACCTAACAAATGAAGAGGAAATAAGCAGTCTACCTAAAAAAGAATTCAGAATAATGATAGTAAAGATGATCCAAAATCTTGGAAATAGAATGGAGAAAATACAAGAAACGTTTAACAAGGACCTAGAAGAACTAAAGAGCAAACAAACAGTGGTGAACAACACAATAAATGAAATTAAAAATTCTCTAGAAGGAATCAATAGCAGAAAAACTGAGGCAGAAGAACGGATAAGTGACCTGGAAGATAAAATAGTGGAAATAACTACTGCAGAGCAGAATAAAGAAAAAAGAATGAAAAAAAATTAGAAGGGTCTCAGATACCTCTGGGACAACATTAAATGCACCAACATTTGAATTATACGGTTCCCAGAAGAAGAAGAGAAAAAGAAAGGGACTGAGAAAATATTTGAAGAGATTATAGTTGAAACTTCCTTAATATGGGAAAGGAAATAGTTAATGAAGTCCAGGAAGTACAGAGAGTCCCATACAGGATAAATCCAAGGAGAAACACACCAAGATACATATTAATCAAACTATCAAAAATTAAATACAAAGAAAAAATATTAAAAGCAGCAAGAGAAAAACAACAAATAACACATAAGAGAATCCCAATTAGGTTAACAGCTGACCTTTCAGCAGAAATTCTGCAAGGCAGAAGGCAGTGGCAGGACATATTTAAAGTGATGAGGGAGAAAAACCTACAACCAAGATTAATCTACCCAGCAAAGGTCTCACACAGATTTGACGGAGAAATTAAAAGCTTTGCAGACAAGCAAAAGCCAAGAGAATTCAGCAACACCAAACCAGCTTTACAACGAATGCTAAAGGAACTTCTCTAGGCAGGAAACCAAGTGAAGGAAAAGACCTACAATAACAAACCCAAAGCAATTAAGAAAATGGTAATAGGAACATACATATGGATAATTACCTTAAATGTAAATGGATTAAATGCTTCCACCAAAAGACATAGACTGGCTGAATGGATACACAAATAAAACCCATATATATGCTGTCTATAAGAGACCCACTTCAGACCTAGGGAGTCAGACAGACTAAAAGTGAGGGGATGGAAAAAGGTATTCCACACAAATGGAAATCAAAAGAAAGCTGAAGTAGCAAAACTCCTATCAGACAAAATAGACTTTAAAACAAAGACTAGTACAAGGGACAAAGAAGGACACTACATAATGATCAAGGGATCAATCCAAGAATATATAACAATTGTAAATATTTATGCACCCAACATAGGAGCACCTCAATATATAAGGCAAATACTAACAGGCATAAAATGGGAAATGGACCGTAACACAATCATAGTAGGGGACTTTACCACCCACTTACACCAATGGACAGATCATCCAAAATGAAAATAAATAAGGAAAAACCAACAGAATACACATTCTTCTCAAGTGATCATGGAACATTCTCCAGGATAGATCATATCTTGGGTCACAAATCAAACCTTGGAAAATTTAAGAAAATTGAAATTGTGTCAAGTATCATTTCCAAACACAATGCTATGAGACTATATATCAATTAAAGGAAAAAATCTGTAAAAAAATACAAACACATGGAGGCTAAACAATACTCTACTTAATAACCAAGAGATCACTGAAGAAATAAAAGAGGAAATCAAAAAATTCCTAGAAACAAATGACAATAAAACATGATGACTCAAAACCTATGGGATGCAGCAAAAGCAGTTTTAAGAGGGAAGTTTATAGCAATACAATCCTACCTTAATAAACACGAAACATCTCAAATAAACAACCTAACCTTACACCTAAAACAATTAAAGAAAGAAGAACAAAAACACCCCAAATTTAGCAGAAGGAAAGAAATCATAAAGATCAGATCAGAAATAAAAGAAAAAGAAATTAAGGAAATGATAACAAAGGTCAGTAAAACTAAAAGCTGCTTGTTTGAGAAGATAAACAAAATTCATAAACCCTTAGCCAGATTCATCAAGAAAAATGGGAGAAGATTCATCTCAATAGACTTAAAAGTGAAAAAGGAGAAGGAACAACTGACACTGCAGAAATACAAAGGATCATGAGAGATTACTACAAGCAACTATATGACAATAAAATGGACAACCTGGAAGAAATGGACAAATTCTTAGAAATGCACAGCTTTCTGACACTGAATCAGGAAGAAATAGAAAATATGAACAGACCAATAACAAACACTGAAATTGAAACTGTGATTAAAAATCTTCCAACAATCAAAAGCCCAGGACCAGATGGCTTCACAGGTGAATTCTATCAAACGTTTAGAGAGGAGATAACACCTATCCTTCTCCAACTCTTCCAAACTACAACAGAGGGAGGAATACTCCCAAACTCATTTTACAAAGCCAGCATCACCCTGGTACCAAAACCAGACAATGATGTCACAAAGAAAGAAAACTACAGGCCAATATCACTGATGAACTTAGATGCAAAAATTCTCAACAAAATACTAGCAAACAGAATCCAACAGCACACTAAAAGGATCACACACCATGATCAATTTGGGTTTATCACAGGAATGCAAGGATTCTTCAATATACAGAAATCAATCAATGTGATACACCATATTAACAAATTGAAGGAGAAAAAACATATGATCATCTCAATAGGTGCAGAGAAATCTTTGGACAAAATGTAACACCCATTTATGATAAAAACCTTCCAGAATGTAGGCATAAAGGGAACTTTCCTCAACATAATAAAGGCCATATACGACAAACCCACAGCCAACATCGTCCTCAGTGGTGAAAATCTTGAAACCATTTTCACTAAGATCAAGAAAAAGACAAGGTTGCCCACTCTCACCACTATTATTCAACATAGCTTTAGAAGTTTTAGCCACACAATCAGAGAAGAAAAAGAAATAAAAGGAATCCAAACTGGAAAAGAAGTAAAGCTGTCACTGTTTGCAGATGACATGATGCTATACATAGAGAATCCTAAAGATGCTACCAGTTGGGCTTCCCTGGAATGTTCTTGGATTGGGAGAATCAACATTGTGAAAATGACTCTACTACCCAAAGCAATCTACAGATTCAATGCAATCCCTATCAAACTACCACTGGCCTTTCTTACAGAACTAGAACAAAAAAATTCAGAATTTGTATGGAAACACAAAAGCCCCCGAATAGCCAAAGCGATCTTGAGAGAGAAAAATGGAGCTGGAGGAATCAGACTCCCTAACTTCAGACTATACTACAAAGCTACAGTCATCAAGACAGTATGGTACTGGCACAAAAACAGAAATATACATAAATGGAACAGGATAGAAATCCCAGAGATAAACCCACACACATATGGTCACCTTATCTTTGATAAAGGAGGCAAGAATATACAATGGAGAAAAGAAACCCTCTTCAATAAGTGGTGCTGGGAAAACTGGACAGCTAATGAATAAAATAATGAAATTAGAACACTCCCTAAAACTATACACAGAAGTAAACTCAAAATGGGTTAAAGACATAAATGTAAGGCAAGACATTATCAAACTCTTAGAGGAAAACATAGACAGAACACTCTATGACATAAATCATAGCAAGATCCTTTTTGACCCACCTCCTAGAGAAATGGAAATAAAAACAAAAATAAACAAATGGGACCTAATGATACTTAAAAGCTTTTGCATAGCAAAGGAAACTATAAACAAGACCAAAAGGCAACGCTCAGAAGTGGAGAAAATATTTGCAAATGAAGCAACTGACAAAGTACTTATCTCCAACATATACAAGCAGCTCATGCAGCTCAATATCAAAAAAACAAACAACCCAATCCAAAAATGGGCAGAAGACCTAAATAGGCATTTCTCCAAAGAAGAAATACAGATTGCCAGCAAACACATGAAACATTGCTCAACATCATTAGTTATTAGAGAAATGCAAATCAAAACTACAATGAGATATTTTCTCACACCAGTCATAATGGCCATCATCAAAAAATCTAGAAACAATAAATGCTGGAGAGGGTGTGGAGAAAAGGGAACTCTCTTGCACTGTTGGTGGGAATGTAAATTGATACAGCCACTATGGAGAACAGTATGGAAGTTCCTTAAAAACCTCAAAATAGAACTACTATGTGACCCAGCAATCCCACTCCTGGGCATATACCCTGAGAAAACCATAATTCAAAAAGTGTCATGTACCACATTGTTCATTGCAGCTCTATTTACAATAGCCAGGATATGGAAGCAACCTAAGTGTCCATCAACAGATGAATGGATAAAGAAGATGTGGCACATATATACAATGGAATATTACTCAGCCATAAAAAGAAATGAAATTGAATTATTTTTAGTGAGGTGGATGGACATAGAGTCTGTCATACAGAGTGAAAGAAGTCAGAAAGAGAAAAACAAATACCGCATGCTAACACATATATATGGAATCTAAAAAAAAACCAAAAAAGTCATGAAGAACCTAGGGGCAAGACGGAAATAAAGACACAGACCTACTAAAAAATGGACTTGAGGATACAGGGAAGGGGAAGGGGAAGCTGGAACAAAGTGAGAGAGTGGCATAGACATATATACACTACCAAAAGTAAAACAGATAGCTAGTGGGAAGCAGCCACATAGCACAGGGAGATCAGCTCGGTGCTTTGTGACCACCTAGAGGGGTGGGATAGGAAGGGTGGGAGTGAGGGAGACACAAGAGGGAAGAGATATGGGAACATATTTATATATATAACTGATTCACTTTGTTATAAAGCAGAAACTAATGCACCATTGTAAAGTAATTATACTCCAATAAGGATGTTAAAAAAAAAAGAAAAGGAGAGGGCTGTTTTAGTTTGACAGTTTGTGAATTCTCGAGGGATCAGTTAGGGAGAAAAGATAAATGTTTCAATTCTGCTTACAAAGATATAATTTACCAAATTTTTCTGAGTCTTAAAAAAATTTACTTGTATTAGGGAAATAAAAGATTAAAAATACAGTAATATTTTAAACAGTAGAGTCATAAATTATAATTGTATTCATCAGTTAATTCAATCCCATGTAATTAATTCCTGTTTTGCTTGAGTCCAGTTTTTCTATTTGTTCTGTTGAACTTGTCTGATGATTGAGGGTGATAGGGACAGGGATAATTTCAGGAAATTTACAAGGTTTTGTTAAGGTTAGTATCATTTGCCAAGTGAAGTGGGTGCTTTCATCACTGGAGACTGTGGAAGGGAATACCCCATGTGGAAAACACATTTTCGTTTCTTTCTCATTGTAATTGCATCAGCCTCACAGAAAAGGAAATCTTCAACTCTTCAAGCAAAAAATGGGTTTTGTCAGGAAGCTGAGAACAACCAAATGGCCATCTTGGTTTTCCCATAGCCCTATTTTTTTAATTTACAGCTATTGTTGACCCATCTTAATTTATGTATCAATAATTTAGGAATAAAGTGTTACATGTTACAAGAACATCAGGATGGCAAAATCTGGCAAAGAGGGCTCAGGCGGGGCGTTTGTTTGTTTTTTGTTTTTTTCAGAAATAGAATGGACTTCATCCACATGTGTTAGAATCTTTATAGGTTTTTGTGTTGTTTCTGCCTTTGCATGAATGTCATTTGAGCATTTCCCCGATACTTGGGTTCATTCCTTTTAGTGTGAGCTTCAGTTTCGATGACAGATAACGCTTTATGTCAGGACTTATAAGAATTCCAGGAGTTTCACACAATTTCTAGAATACTTTTAATTCATACCTATACAGATGCAACATAAAGAAGGCTTAATGTTTCTTCTTATTTAATAATGCTTCCTATGTAACTTTACATGTCAAATATGCCTAATTAGTTTAATATTTCTCCTTTTATAAGGAGAGAGGATATCTCAAAGTTAGTTCTAAGACAAAAAGACTTCATTTAGAATTTGATTTTCAGAAAGTTAGTCAAAAATATCAGAAAGGTTTTAAAACACTTAGTCAAATAGGTCACTGGGACACATTATCCATTTAACCAAAATAGTTTAAAAAATCATAGGCAAATATAGAAGTTTATATAGTTTTGAGAAAAATTTAGCTCTTAATAGTGAGAAAACTAGGTTTACTTAAGTAATCAAAGATCTGATAAAGACAATATAGAACATGAGTGATTATTTTGACATGTTTTATTTTTAGGTAGAATAAATGTAAAGAAAAACCTTTCATAATCTCTTATTATCAAGAGCAGAACAATAGGAAAAATTTGTTCTTTCAACAGAGAGAAAACCAAATTTCAATTTTGCACCAGTTTATTTTTAATATTAAAATGCATTTACTTAATTAAATTCATTCAAGTATTATCCAGTCCTGACCGCACATAAAATTCCTTTCTAAAGATTCCTCTTTTCCAAACATTTTATAACTCTATATATCCATTTTAGTTTGTCCTTCATTTTCTTTCTCATTAGAAATAACCAGCTTTAGAACAAACTCACTTTCTTTTTTCTTAACAAAAATAGCTCCACATCTTATACTTTTTCTTACCACAAAACACATCTTATTTCTATTATTATATCTGGTAGCTTTAACCATATATATTAATTAGAATTGTTAATCTTTTGAAACCTTAATTTTTTTTTTTTTTTTTTTCGGTACATGAGCCTCTCACTGCTGTGGCCTCTCCCGTTGCGGAGCACAGGCTCCGGACGCACAGGCTCAGCAGCCATGATTCATGGGCCCAGCTGCTCCACGGCACGTGGGATCTTCCCGGACCGGGGCACGAACCCGTGTCCCCTGCATCAGCAGGCGGACTCTCAACCACTGTGCCACCAGGGAAGCCCTGAAACCTTAATTTTTAAGTGAAAATGCAGAAGTAAACAATATTTTGTGGCTTGGTGAACTTATAAATATATTTTATAATTTTATAATTTCTAGAAACATCCTACTTCATAGTATGATATTTCAATAAAGCATAAAATATATTTATTAATAGACCCAAACATACTTTGTCTGTAATAAGAGGTCAAAAATAGGTAAACTGGAACTTGTTTAGCAATTAATGTTTAATATTTTACCTTATTTGGAAATGATCTAGATATTCAATCTATTTCCATCATTTAATTTGACTTAGCAAAACTCTTGGGGTGTAAATCCTCAAAGAGATTTAGGAAATGATTTAAGTAGACATATCATAAAACAATTATTGTTAGAATGTTCACCTAAAAACTCTTATCTCATTTACATCTATTTAATTCAAATTTTCTTAACAATCATATTTTAATTACTCATGAAAATATCATGAGATATTTAAGCAGTTATCATATTTTTTCTTTTGTTGACAGTTTTGTAACAGACATTAGCCCATTTGACTAGTAAACCCAGGTAGAACAGAAGTTATTCATCTCCATTATATTTAATGGAAACTCTGTAGACACACCTGTATTAATTAACTCAACAAGCTTAAAATTATTTTTTATTTACTAAAAATTATCCTATATCACATAAATTTGAAAAACAAATTTAGATTAGTTTTTTTTTTTTGGGATTAGATTTTATTATATTTTTGAGAATTCTTATAGAAGTACTTGTTAGTTTAAGCCAATTAGAGATCTTTTACAAATTAATTTGGGCAATATTGTTGGAGGTAGGAAAATAACATATCTATAACATAGACTTATACATATATAAACACAACCAGAGATCTCATAGTTTTCATTTTAAAACTTTAGTTATGACTCAGGTATAATACAAAGCTTACTAGTTTATAAATAACAATTGAATAAATTAGATTACTCACTCAGGTGGCTAAAAAGTATTTTATTATTTGTGGAGAAAATTCTTAAGATCTGCATTTGCCCTTGACAAGCAATTTTAAGGAGGCTGTTAGGACAAGAGAGTCCTTTTAACAGTAGTTTGTGCTTTAAAAGGGCTCTTTCCCTCTTTTTTTTTTTTTTTTTTTCAATTTACTTTCAGGCTCTACTGACTGAATAATCTGGGCTCAGTCTCAGGTGATGTGGGCTGTGTTTACATTTCAAGGACATGATAAGATTTACAACTTTAAGGGACAGAAAGAGAACATGTAAGTTTACTCCTAGGAGTTTTGAAGTATATTTATCTATTTTTATAAGTCTTAGGGTAATTATTATTAATTTTTTTCTTAAGCACAGGACAGTTTGGCTCTAATATCCTGATCTTTTAAAATAGCTATAATCCTCTTGAGAGGAATAGGCAAGGCCTTGGGACTGGTAAATATAAGTGGACTTTGATTTGTTTCTAGAGTTGTACTTCTGGTTTTGTAGGACTTTACAAGATAAAGACTGTTGTTTCTATTAGCCCCTGAATATTGGCTTCCAGCTGATTTACTTTCTGATTATTTGTAGGAAGGCCTGGGGAATTGTTGAAGAGATGGGTCAGTTTTTCTCCTCATCTGGTGGGGTTAGTTTTAAAAGGGGCTGCCAGGACAAGGTACCAAGAAGTGCTCTGGGCTCAGGAGTGTCCATTGATGGAGGAAGAGGAAGTGAGTTCGTCAGATAAAAGGGAAGTTCAGAAAAAGGCAAGTAAAGGGATGAAGGAGAAGGTGCAAATTTGGGAGGGGGTGTAAGAGAAGGGTAAGAAATTTCTGCTGATTTTTTAAGTTTAGAGACAGTCTGAGTCAACTTTTCATTTATAGTTTGGAGGGAGGTAATTTTCTCAGTGTTACCTTTGGAGGCCTCTAGATGCCAATTAAAGTATGCTTCCTACTTATTTTGTCTGGTCCGATCCAGTTTTTAGTCATGCATGAAGGAAGACTAATTTGGGATTTGGAAAGTTCCTCATTTTGGCCAGTGCAATTCTAAATCATCCTGAGTTAAATGGACCCATGTAGATAGGTGGTCACAGGTTAAGGGTCCATAGGTGTTACACATAAATCTGGCAGTGGTTCTTGGAGGGGTTCATGTTTCTTTGATTTTTTGTTATAAGAACTTCCCATTATTTTGAGTACACACCAAATTTTTTTTACAAAACTGAAACCCAAATCTCGAGACAGAATCCTCCCCACTCCCAAAAAGAGAGGTGGACTAGTGTGGACACTGAGAAACACCCAAATAGACTCGGACCTCAACCAAATGGGAGGTTTGGATCCAGGAGTCCTCACTTCACAGCCTCCAAGCCACCTAAGAGACATCTGCATGCAATGGGTCCATGTAGGTACTGTACACTGAGTCTAAAGGAGCTCCAGACTGCTGAGGGGGGCTGATCTGGATCCTGCCAACTACACCAGCTATGTTAACCAAAATTTCAGAAATGGAGACTTGATTGAAATAAACAAGCATTTATTTATGCCTCCAAAATGGAGGCAGCTTATAAAGGCAAAAACCTCAAGGCCACAGTTAGTTATGTGAGTTGTTCATCAAGAATTATAAATAGAGCTGACAAGAAGTGAGGGTGCTTGTTAAGACAGAATTGGTTGGGGTCTGGACTGGCTGCATAGTTACAAGGGGGAACAACCTTGAGACAACCAAGGTTGCAGCTAGCAGATTTTTTTTTTTTTAATGGCTGATAGTGTCCTTGAGTTTGGTACAGTTCTCAGAAAGTTCAAGCTTGCAGTGGTGCAGGGACATGTCTGAGACCAGATCCTCAATAGCCACCCAACTCCATTTTGTATGCTTGAACTATGATTACTCCATTATGATTTCAAGCTGTCATCAGATGCTGTCATTTTGTGATGTAATATTCTCTCCCCCTTACTAAAATCTTATATTTTATCTAAGACTTTTGACTTATTAAATCACCACAAAAATATTTTTATAATGTGAATAGTTATTTGATTTCCAGACGCCTCATAAGGAATAGCTATTTTTTTCTTTTTTCTATTTTCAGATTTTCACTATGGAGCATTTTTCTTGGCATATTTACTATCTTGCTGCAGTAGATGTTATTTTTATTTTCCAATAACCAGCTTCATTCCCAAATTCTTCTATGTCCTCCACCACAATGTGGAAACCCAAGAACTACATTTCCCAGAATCACCTGCATGCAGTTATGAATTAAATTTCACTAATGAGAAGAACTTACATACTTTGTGGCTTAAAATTCAGTGGTGTGTGATATAATTTCTACTATATCTTCATCATTTGGAACAGTGCCAGTATTTGCTGACTGAATGAAGAAATGAATTAGAGAATATAACTGCTTGTAATATGAATAAATTCTGAAGGGAATGTACTTAGAGCTAGTAGAAGTATTGAGATATTCAACTATAAAAGGCTATCAGGGTTTCTTTAAATTATCTCCCCACAAAAATATTACCTTCAGTTGATATCAAACCTTTTGGCCTCAAAATTCCTTTGCACTCATGAAATTACTTAGAAAATGCAAAAGACTTTAGTTTATGTAGGTTATAACTATCAATATTTACTGTATTAGAAGTTACCACTGAAAAAATTTAATATATATTTATTTTTATTAACATAACAATAATTTTTACATAAAACATAAATAGCATATTTTTATAAAAATAACCAATTAAAAAAAATAAATAATAAATCAGCAAGAAGAATAACATCATTTAACAATTTTGCCAATCTCTTACATATCTGGCTTAATAGAAAACAGTTGAATTTTCATATCTGCATCTGCATTTAATCTATTGTAATATGTTGTTTTGCTTGAAGTCTGTGAAGAAAATTCAGGCTCATACAAATATGTAGTTAAAAAAGAAAGGGGTGTTTAGTTGCCTTTTAGAAAATTGTTGATATTCTTTTATACCACACCAAAATTTGCGAAATAACGGCTACCTTAAAATCAGTTGCAAAGTAGAACCTAAAACTAAGTTAATTAATTGCTCATGCTCTGTTACGTTAAAATCCCATAAAACCACCATACACTGTGAAAATATATTTTACCCTTGCATGATTTTATGACGTTATGCATTGGTCATGTGGAAGGCATTGGTTCACTGAACTATTAAAATACTACAAATGTTTACACATTTCATTTTATACTATCAAATAGTCACATTTATAAATATCACCTCCAGTCTCATTAGAAATGTCCTTAAGTATCGAGAAGCTGTGAAACTCATAGGGGTGTATTTAAGTTTTTCAAAATTCTAATTTTCACTCTGAACATTCAAATTTTAATATTGGCAAAAACCACTGTCACTCATTTTCCATAATGTAACAGGCTCACATCATTTAATTTTGAGAAAATGCTTGTTAAATACCTAATTCTAAAAAACATAATCTATCAATAAATCATTTTTTTAAGTACAAATGATATTTCATTTAAAAAAAATCAACTAACTCAGCTTTTAATTCAAACAATTGCCATGATTTTTCTGGGAACAATCATACTTTGGTATACAATAGAGTGCTTTATGCATATTTTCTACTTTGTCACACCAGATATTACAAAAATACATACTCAAGCATCAAGATTTAATAAAAATATTAGTTGTTACTGCTTTATCATGTTTTTTTTCTTTTCTTTCTTTTTTTTTTTTTTCTTTCCCCTGTGAAAGTGTGGAGCTGAATGGTTACTAGCACAGTTGATTGATTACTAGCACTAACTTGATTGATGCTAGGACACGAGATGTTTTACCCATGCTCGCTTTTTTACCATTATGACAAAGATCAATAGAAGGGGGAAAAAACAAATAATGTTTAAGTATCACTGTGACCCCCACAGAACTCCTGAAAGATTTTCTATGGCCTCTCCAGAAACATTCAAACGTGGAAATAGAAATCTGTATTAGTCTGCTAGACTACCATAACAAAATACCTCAGACTAGATTGCTTAAGCAACAAAAGTTTATTTTCTTATGGTTCTGGAGGTTAGAAATCCAAGATCAAGGTATTGGCAAGTTTGGTTTTTCCTGAAGCTTCTATCCTGGGCTTGCAGATGGCTACCTGCTTGCTGTGTCCTCAAATGACCCTTTCTCTCTATGTGGATGTCCCAGGTATTTCTTGTACATCCTAATAATCTTTCCTTATAAAAACACCAGTCTTCTTGGATTAGAGTCCACCTGTATGACTTCCTTTAACCTTAATTAACTCTTTAAAGGCTCTGTTTCCCAAAGCAGTCACGTTCTGAGGTTAGAACTTCAACACATGAATTTTGGGGGATACAATTCAGACGATAACAATATTCTTAATCCTGTCACCCAGATTTAAACTCTGTAAATGTTCTGGAATAATTTCATTCAAAAATCTCTGTCTACACATGTATCCATATATATTGATTTATTTAAACATATATTGTAAAATATGTCTACAAAGACTCTATGGGTAATTTGTTATTTAAAGTAAAATATTAAATAAATGTAATTCCTCTTGATCTTTCCCTTATAATTCCAGCTCACCTCCAACTTTCTACTATAAAGTTTGATGTGTTTAATTTTAGTTATTTTAGGGTATTTTACACATATATTTAAGTTCATAGAACTTCTTTATAGGATATCATATGTATATTTTATAAACTTTTAAATCCTTTTTGAAAGGCATAGCCAGAGCCAGAACCACTAAAATCAATGGCTGATTTGGTTTCCCAGAAATCTGCTTTCCAAGAAATGGGAAAAGGGGTGGATGAAGGTTGTAAAAAGCCTAAGTCTGACTTATCAACCTTAAGGAAAACCTTTAGGGATGACCTTGTCATTTCAGTCTGCTTTCTGAGAAGAACATAAAGATGCAGATTCTCATGCTGTTTGCATGAATTTTATATTTATCCGTGTTAATTAAAATTGACTTTATATGTGCTGAGCCATCAAAAAATCGAAATTACCCAAATAAGTACCTCTTTTAAATCAGTTTATGTGTCAACTACCTCAGGAATTTTATCTCATGTTCATCCTATGATGACCCAATCACTTTTAAATATTTGCAGATGATATCTGAGGAACAAACATTTTTGGTCACTATTGCTTGACTTTTATTTACCTAGAGAAAAATTTTAAACAGAATATTTCATTCTACTACTCTTGAAATTTAAATAAATAAATGCATGCATATAAATATGTAAATCTCAGACAATTAATCTTTAAATCAGATTTCAGTAAAATTACTCACAAATTAGCCAATGTAAATAGAAGTTTGGATCTTGTACAGAAACCTCAATTTATTATTTTTTTATGCATCAGTGTGTAGGTCTAACAGTGTATATATATTCATCAAAACAGATGTATTTTTTCTGAATACAAAGTTAATAATTTCTCATTCAATTTTAAGAATAAAATATAGCTAACACATGTATTTTTTACATGTCTGTAACAGTATTTTTTAATTTTAATCTACAAAACACTTTTTAATTGTCCTTAGGCTCAAAGGTCAAGTTATCAAATTAACCAGTAATTCCCTAATTCTGTTTCATATATTTTTGTGTATTTTGTAAGAACATTTCTTTCTCTAAAGAATAGAGACAGGGCTTCCATGGTGGCGCAGTGGTTGAGAGTCTGCCTGCCAATGCAGGGGACGCGGGTTCGTGCCCCGGTCCGGGAAGATCCCACGTGCCGCGGAGTGGCTGGGCCCGTGAGCCATAGCCGCTGAGCCTGCGCGTCCGGAGCCTGTGCTCCGCAACGGGAGAGGCCACAACAGTGAGAGGCCCGCGTACCGCAAAAAAAAAAAAAAAAAAAAAAAGAAAAAAAAAAGAATAGAGACAATTTTACTTCTTTTTTACATTAAACTTGCTTCATGTTTAGATTTTTCCCCTGACCCCTTTTATATTTACACTCCAATTTTGATCAGCAGTTTTATTAATAGCAACCTTCTCTTCTCCCCAAAAAAGCAATGAGATTACTCAGTTGTGTTGTAAATGAATTTGGTATCACTGGCCTTTAAGGGAAACTGAAGATTACACAGAGTATCACTGATTTTGTCAGCTTAACAAGGGTTTAGCAATGCCTGATATATATACATGAAAATTCCCACCAGACTGGGAACAATTAAAATTTTTCCTTTACCTTCTTTAAAAAAAAAAAAAAAAGCAATAAGATTGACATATGGTCTTTCCTAATTCATTGCATGCTAAGTTACCTGTGTGCATCATTAACATTTAAGTTTAAAAAGAGCCTAGTTGCTAATTCTTTTTTTTTTTTTTTTGAATTATACTTTATCCCACTTTTAGCCTCTGAGGTTGTAGTACCGATTTATTTTGTGCACTTAACTAATTTATAATGCAAATATAAATCTTCCTTAACCTATGATGGGGTAATAACCCAATAAACCCATCTTAAGTTGAAAACATTGTTAAGTTGAAAATGTGTTTAATACCTCTAACTTACCAAACATCATAGCTTAGCCTAGCTTACCATAAACATGCTCAGAACTCTTACATTAGCTTACAATTGGGCAAAATCATCTAACACAAAGCCAAGGTTCTTGGCAATTAATAATCTCTAAGAGACTAAGGTATGCAATCGTAGCTCTTTTTCCTTAACTATTCACTTACTTGTGCAAA
Organism: Neophocaena asiaeorientalis asiaeorientalis; assembly: GCF_003031525.2. Taxonomy (NCBI): domain Eukaryota; kingdom Metazoa; phylum Chordata; class Mammalia; order Artiodactyla; family Phocoenidae; genus Neophocaena; species Neophocaena asiaeorientalis. The sequence continues at coordinate 411,429 of NW_020175529.1, forward strand.
TTGTTGATACCACAGTGAACTTACCAGACAAATATTTTTAAAGACATCAACTATAAAAATACAAATAACAACAGCAAAATCCTTGTGTCCAACAAAGGTAATGCTAAGGGGTATCTACTGATACCAATAGTTTTAGTCCCAAGCCAATTTATTAATTTGGTGACTTTAGAAGGAAGTCTTCATACACAGTCTTTCAAACTTATTATTTGCTATGGTAGAAAAACTGAAAGTATGGTTGCATTTTCAAGGACAGGCTCATGCTAATTAAGTTTATTAGACTGACATACAATACTGAAATGTTAATCAATTAATTTTTAATAAAAAATATAATTATCCCACAAGCTGAAATACTCATATTGGCATAATGTGGAAGGCCAGAGACATAATGTTGACATGTGTTGAGGATCACCAAATATTTCAAATATCCTTGAACTGTTTGGGACCTTTTCCTACAAAAACTAAACAAATGTGCATAAACATAGTATCCTGTTTACTATTTCCTTGAGACTTGTGTTGTCAGCCACATGACTCCAATTGCTTTTACAAAGTGGCTTCTACTTTTGAAGTAAGAGAAATTTACAGATATTGAACAGGAAAGTTCAAATAAAGGAAAAATATAATTTAAAAGACCTTGGTAAAATACCTTCCTGGTAGAGAACACTCTAAGTCACGTACGCATTTAGGCCATGCAAGACTAAGGCAGGACCTGGGAAAGTTCAGTCCAAGACATTAATTTGTCCAGAATCATTAAAACTGATAATTGGGATATGATTACAACTTCTGTCACCAAGGAAAGCAAAGCCTTGGGAGTGCAAAATATACTTACAACATTAAAAGTTCCATGGGGAGAATTGTTATTTTGGTATTTCAATAAGTTATATACTATTCTATAGTAGATTGACAAGGTTGAGTTTTACCTGAGCTCTGTGTTCATGGAAAACAGTATTGGTTAAGAAAATCTTTTGCAAATGGTACCAGCACCATTTGTTAAAGAGATTATTCTTTCCTCATTCAGTAGTCTTGGCACTCTTGTCAAAATCAATTGCCTATTAATGTATGGAATTATTGCCGGACTTTCAATTCTATTCCATTGATTTATATTTTTCTCCTATGACAGTACCATACTTTCTTGATTACTATAGCTTTGTAGTAAGTTTTTGAGATTAGACAGTGTAAGTACTCCAACTTTATTCTTCTTTTTCAAGATTGTCTCTATTTTAGGTTTCTTCAATTTTCATATAAATCTTAGGATCAGCTTCTCAGTTCTGAAAAAGGTTAGCTGAATTTTTTTTTGTAGGAATTGAATCTGTAGATGAATTAGGGAAGTATTGTTTACTTAACAGTATTAAGTCTTTCAATCCAAGAAAATGGGATATATTTCCATTTATTTAGATCTTCTTTATTATCCTTAAATGATATTTAGTAGTTTTCAGTGCATGTGTTCAGTGCAGTTTTGTTAAATTTATTCCTAAATATTTTATTCTTTTTGACAATTTTGTAACTTGAAGTTTTCTTAATTTAATTTTCTTATTATTTATTGCTAGTGTGAAAATGCAATTGTTTTTTGTATACTGATCTTTTTCCTGTAGATGCACTCTATCAGGTTAAGGAATTTCTCATTTCTTCTGAGTTTAAGTGTTTTTAACATTAAAAGATACAAGTTGTGGGACTTCCCTGGTGGCACAATGGTTGAGAGTCTGCCTGCCGATGCAGGGGACACGGTTTTGTGCCCCAGTCCAGGAAGATCCCAAATGCCGTGGAGCGGCTGGGCCTGTGAGCCATGGCCGCTGAGCCTGCGCATCTGGATCCTGTGCTCTGCAATGGGAGAGGCCACAACAGTGAGAGGCCCACGTACTGCCAAAAAAAAAAAAAAAAGATACAAGTTGTCAAATGCTTTTTATGCATGTGTTATCATGATTGAATGCATTTTGTCTTTTATTGTATTGTTATAGTACATTACATTAATTGGTTTTCAAATGGTCAACCAGTATTGAATTAATGCCACAAATCTTACTTGGTCATGGTGTGCAGTCCTTTTTATACATTAGTGGATTTTTTTTTGCTAACATTTTTTAGAGAATATTGAGAACTTTTGCATTTGTATTCAAAGGGATATTGGTCTATAGTTTTCTCTTCTTGTGAATTTTTAAATCTGTTTTTTTGTGTGAAGTTAAAACTGGCCTCATAGAATGAGTAGAGAAGTGTTTCCTTATCTTCTATATTTTGGAGGAATTTGTGGAAGATAGGTATTAACTCTTTAAATTTTTGGTAGAATTCAACAGTGAATCCATCTGATCCTAGACTTTTCTTTGTGGATAATTTTCTGACTAAGTCAATCTCTTTATTATGGGACTTTTCAGTTTTATCCATTTCTTGTAGAATTAGTTACAGTAGTTTCTATTTTCTAGGAATTTGTCCATTTTTTTTAAGATTATCCAATTTGCTCATAGTCTTCCCATATATTTCTATTTATTTCTGTAATGTCAGTAGTAATGTTCCTTCTTTTATTTCTGATTTTAGTAATTTCAGATCTCTCTTTTCTTATGATTAGTATAGCTAAATATTAGTCAATTTTATTGATATTTTTCAAGACTAAACTTCATTTGCATTGGTTTTTCTCTAGTGGTTTTCTATTTGCTATTTAATTTATTTCCACTCTAATTTTTATCAGGTCCTTCATCTGCTTTAGGTCTAGTTTGGTCTGCAGATTCTAGTTTCTTAAGGTGGAATTGATTTGAGAATTCTTTTTTAAATGTAGGCATTTGCAGTTACAAATTTCCTACTGAGAGCTAATTTTCCTGCAGCTCATAAATTTTGGAATGCTGTACCCTTATTTTCATACATCAAAAATATTTTCTAATTTTTCTGTGATTTCTTCTTTGACCCAATGGTTGTTTAGAGTGTTGTTTAATCTCTACATATTTGTGAATTTCCCACATGTCTCTCCTCATTGATTTCTAATTTCATTCCACTGAGCTTTGAAAAAATATTTTGTATAATTTTATTTCTTTTTAAATTATTGAGACTTGTTATATTGTCTGATCTGAAAAATGTTCTCTGTGCACTTCAGAAGAATGTGCATTCTGCTGTTCTTGCTCTATAGACATATGTTAGGTCTAATTGTTTAATGGTATTGTCCAAATCTTTTCATTCCTTATTTATCTTCAAATTGTTATATTATTAAAAATTGAAGTATAAACCTATTTTTATTGAATTGTCCCTTGAATTCTGAGTTTTTATTTCATGAGCTTTTAGCTTATTTGTTTGATGAATACATGTTTACAATTGGTATATATTCTTTTGGGTTGACTTTTTTGTGAAATATATTTTTTGTTTTCTGTCAGTAATAATTTTTTCTCAAAGTCTGTTTGCCTAATAATAGTATAGCCACTCCAGCTTTCTTGTTGTTACTGTTTGCATGGTATATCGTTTTTCATTCATTTACTTTTAATCTATTTGTGTCTTTGAATCTAAAGTATATTGCTTATAGACAGCACTTAGTTGGATCATGTTTTGTTGTCTTTTTTCCTAAATTGTACTGCCAACATTTACCTTTTATTGGGAGTTTTAAATTCACCCACATTTAACATAATTGCTGATAAGGTAAGACTTATATCTGCCATTTGCTGTGTCATATGTGTGTGTGTGTGTGTGTGTATGTGTACTATATGTTTTTTTTAACACTCTATTCTTCCATCACTTCCTGATTTTGTGTTAAATAGATGCTTTCTAGCATAACATTTTATTTCCCTGTCACTTCTTTTACTATATATATAGATTTTTTTTTTTTTATTTTTAAGAAGATGTTGCAGGTAGGAGTTTATTAATTAATTAATTAATTTTTGCTGTGTTGCGTCTTCGTTTCTCTGTGAGGGCTTTCTCTAGCTGTGGCAAGCGGGGGCCACTCTTCATTGTGGTGCTTGGGCCTCTCACTATGGCTGCCTCTCTTGTTGCGGAGCACAGGCTCCAGACGCGCAGTCTCAGTAGTTGTGGTATATGGACCCAGTTGCTCCGCGGCACATGGGATCCTCCCAGACCAGGACTCAAACCCGTGTCCCCTGCATTAGCAGGAAGATTCTCAACCACTGTGCCACCAGGGAAAACCTTTTACTATATTTTTAAAGTTATTTGTTAATATGGGTTATCATTTAAAAATTAATTTATAAAGTTATAGCTCAAATTAGTACCAATTTAAATTTAAGAATATACAAAACCCTTTTTTCCTGTATACCTCCATTTCTTTTCCTCTCACTTGTTCTGTTATTTCCATACAAATTACATCTTTATATATTTTTATATCATCAACACATTTTATAAACATTACATTATACAATTGTCTTTTAAAACAGATAGAAAAAAAGGGTTACAGAAAAAAATATGTTTTTACACTATCTCTTATATATACCTATGTAGTTACTTTTACTGAAGTTCTTTCTTTCCTCACAAAACTTTGAGTCACTATCAGTATCCTTTTCTTGAGCCTGCAGGACTCCCTGTAGTATTTTTTTATGACTAGTTTACTAGTGACTAAGTCTTTTGTGTTTATTTATCTTAGAATGCTTAATTTCTCCTTCATTTTTGAAGGATTGTTTTACTGAATATAGACTTATAGTTGATGATTTTCTCTTCCAGTACCTGGAGAAATATGGTTTCTGACTGCCACCTGGAATTCATGGTTTCTGATGAGAAATTAGTTGTAATCTTATTGATGGTCTCATATATGTGATGAGTCACTTCTTTTTTTTTTTTTTTTTGGCTTCTTTTAAGATTATCTCTACCTTTTGCTTTCAACATTTTGATTACAAAGTATTTAGCTGTGAATCTCTTTGAGTTTAACCTACATGATGTATGATGAGCTTCTTGGTTGTGTTGACTAATTTTTTAAATTAAATTTGGGAAGCTTCTGGGTATTAATTTTTGAAATAGTTTTTCCACTACTTTCTCTTTCTTCTCTCCTTCTAGACTCACATTATGAGATGTGGGTATATTTGATGATGTGCTCAGATCTCTAAGAATCTTTTCACTGTTTTCCTCTTTTTTTCTCTCTGTTACTCAGACTGAATAATCTCAATTGAACTTCTTCAAATTTACAGATTCTTTCTTCTGCCTGCTCAAATCTATTGTTGACCTCCTGTATTAAAATTTTAATTTTAGTTATTATATCTTCAACATTAAAGTTTATATTTTAATAATATCTATCCCATTATTGACATTCTCTATTGGTGAGATGGCATTCTTATACTTTTCTTTATGTCTTTGGACATGGTTTCCTTTAGTTCTCAGAACATAGCTTTAAGCTAATTTAAAGTCTTTGTCTAGTAAATCAAACATGTGGGCTTCATCAGTGCTAATTTCTATTGATAGCATTTTTTTATTCTGTATGGTTCATGCTTTCTTGCTTCTTTGCATACCTCACAATTTTTTGTTGCAAACTGGATATTTTAAATAATGTAATGTGACAACTCTGAAAATCAGTTTCTCTTGCTTCTCCAGGGTGGTTGTTATTGCTGTTTGTGGTTGCTTTTGCTCTTTTTTTTTCCTTAACATTTCTGAACTAATTCTTTAAGGTCTCTATGCTTTATTCTGTGTGGCTATTGAAGTCTTTGGTTAGTTTAGAGGTCTGCTAAGTATTGAACAAATGGACATATATTTTCTTAATAACTCTCCTAGTCCTAGCTGATGAAACTTTTTGTGTATGTTGAGGCATGCCTTCAATAGGCAGTTGACAGCTTAGCCTTCACTTCATGCTTCCTCAGAGCTTCAAGGTCAGCCTGAATTGAGAGATTATAACATTCTCAAAATATTTCTGAGGGTACATATCCTGCTAGAGTACCAGGACATCCTATGGACATCTTATTCCCTAGCTTTTCATTTTAAGCATTTTGACTATCTCGTTCTTGGCCCTGACTATTGTCCACTGTCTCAGACAACTTTGCAAGGTAAACCATGATCTCTAAGTTATCATTTCCAATGCACATCTCCAGAGAAAAACCTTTTCTTATTGCATGAACTTCAACTCTGTTCATATAAAGATATCCTTGCAAACAGAATCTTCCAGGGAACCTCCAGACAACAATGATTCTCTGGGGATGACAATTTGAGGAGCTCCAACCCTTTTCTTTCCCCTCTGTTGGACACAAGGATACTGGATTTTAGTATGTTTATGAGCTATTTGTTAAGGGTCTACGGGGCTAGTGGTCAAGGCTACTAAAAAGCTAAAATGGTGGGGAAGGGGTTAAGAACAGGGCAAGTTAAAATGCCAAAATGTCATTATTCATACTGAGATTTAACTTTTTAAAAAAAAAATAAACAGTCCTCAACCCTCCTGCAAACCTTTGGTTAATTTCTGGTGACCTGGAAAAATTGATCTGAACAAGTTTTTGCCAATGTCATCCTTTCTTTTATGGGGACAGAAATTTTAGAGTTTCTTAATTTGCTACTTTTTGCTGACATAAGTCCATATAGCCACTGTTTTATTTTAAAGCATTTACTTAGGTTACCAGCCAGTTGTCCGCACATTACAGACATTTTCAACAAAACAAAAGCCCTAGTATATTGCTGTTTACCCATTTAATACAGAGATTTTGCTATCAAGATAAATTTTCAACCCCCCAACATTAAAGACCATCAAGAGAGTAAATGTTCATCAAAATGTCATGAGTAAGTCAATTTTCCTTTATTCCTTAAGAGTATATAAATCCAATTATTTCCATTATAGTAGCTAGAAATTTGTTTGTAGGCATTGGCTTGGAGTGTGAAGCCTATACTTCTGCTTGAGTGGCAATAACCAATTTTACTTAGTATCTATAAGGCTCAGTCTCCTCATATGTGACACAGGATTATCCTGGTTATTCCTTGTATTTGCTGTTGCTTAAATAGAATTAACTCATCCATATAAACCACATAAATCATATATAAGCCCCAATTAATCTTATTTATTATTGTATTTCCTAAATTGTTCCACTTCTCTTATATATTGTTCCCACACTTAATCTCTTTTTTGATTCAGTTTGCTCTTTTGGCCAAGTATTTGAAGAGAAAACACTTTCAAAAATATGTCACATTAATAACCTGGTTTTCCTTCTCCTCTGGAGATTAGTAATTTTCCTTCTGCTCTAGTCATTTGTGTCATAAATTACTCAGAGAGCAAAATTACTCTGCAAAGTATAGCTGAATGGTAACCTGTTTCCTTCATCATAAATTTCACCTGTGATTGATATGGTATGCACAAAAACTTAAAAAGAAAATAAGAGCTGTTTTTCAATCTAATTTTCTCACTTAGAACCATTAAGGGAGGTAAAGAGTTATATTCTGTACCAGAAAGGATGGCATTTATATTCTTTCATTTCTAAAATAGGTTTTCATCTTTGAAATAGAAACAGTTTCCTAACTTAAAGTAGGTAATTACACACTCCATTAAACAAGTAATTAACAGATTACAACTTGAAAAAAGAAAAACTTGAAAATAAGCAATTCAAATTCTAAATGGGAAGAGTAGTGTTGTAATTAGCATAATACCTTTAGAAATAGATTAACAAGTACACAATAAAAATGAAAAAAGAAACAGTCTGTTTCCTCCAAACAGATCATACACAACAAATAGCCGTTCATGAGTCAGACATCAGCATGGTTTTAAGAAATCTTGGTCATAGAATTGTTGCTATAATTCTCTAAAATTCAAAATGATAAGATTTTGTTGTATGAAATATTTGATATCCTAAGAGACTGTGACTCTTCAAGTCAATGTTTTAAATTGTCTTTCAACAATAATTCCCTGAGGCAAGTGGTCAATGCTAGCAAGCTCAACATGTGTAATTCAAATTGGTAATTTGAAAAGGCAAAAAAGACAGGCTCTGTTTTATATGTGTGATTCATTTTCACTGAAAGTTTAAAAATGTGCATAAAGGTGATTCAAAGAAAACACGCACGCTAAGTCTCTGTTATCCTCCCTTCCAAGAAAAAGCAAGAAAAAGAATCCATTCTAAACTGGAAGATGGGGCCACTCTTCTTGCTAATCTGCTTTCTTAAAGAGAAAAAAAAAGGGTGAATAACTGAAGGTACCACTTCAGCTTCCAAAGGTAATGGCAAAATAAAAGCCCAAACAATAACTAGCCCTTCAGTAAGATATATTTTTATTCATACAAAATTCTGGGCTAAACTTCCTATCAAATCACTGCAACGGGAAAAAATGTTGAGTTCAAGTTTGAGGTCTTCTAGTGAAACTACATATAGGCTCTTTCCCACCTTCTTGAAAATCAGGAAAGAGGCAGGGGTGTATCACAAAATCTGGAGCCTGTGCTCCTAAGATCTGTTAATGATTTCTTTTCTGAAATTTGAACTGACCCTGTGACTAACAATAATTCATAGAACATTTTGGAAAAATGTTGTCTATCATTTGTTTGGCTAAAAACCATATGTTGTTTCCATTCTATATTGAAAATAAACAAAACAGATCACTAAGAAAAGAGGTTTCTGCCTGCAATCTTACTAAAAACAGACATACAGTAAGTTCAAATCTGTCAGAATGAAGATACTACTGAGAATGTCAAATAGCTATTGATTTTTGTGTCATCATTTCTATGTGGCAGTGAAAAGAAACTGCTGTTGCATGTTACTATTTCATTTGCCTTACAATATTAGTTTTTTTAGTGAAACAAATACTGGTTTGAATTGAGATATCAAGTGTTTTCTAAATAAGAATTAAAGTCAGGTCAGAATAACAGTTAAGTTAGGTAAATTCTATGATTACCTATTTATAACCATACTTCCACCCATGCCAATTACTTTATAATTTTTTTTGTGATCCTATGTTAATCCTTAACTCTTATTTATGTCAAAGGATATGTAGTTTTTATCTGGAAATTTCTGTTTAATGGATACTTCCATAAAAGTCTACAACTTATGCTGGTGCCGATTTCAGCTATGACAGCCCATCCATTGTAAGTTTGGATAAAAGCAGAATTGTGTGAAACAGGCTTATCAACATGAATGATTACTCATGATTCACTTTGGCTTATTTTTAAAGTAGATATGCACAGGGTGGTCAGTAGCAGGGCACATTTCAACCTGAGTTTCCTGCCTATAAAGAAAAACATTTTTTGTAAATCACATTACATTTCTTAACAACAGATAATGCATCATCATAAATGTCTTCTGTGTGGAAAATTCAGGATTTGTTCACAAGAAAACACTGTTTAAGCACTATGCTTAATCCCTAAGTATTGCATTTAAAATTGAAAACAGAATTAGAAATATGCCAGACCCTTAGCTCTTGGGCATAACTCAACAATGGTAGCTATTTTTCCAAAGATCAAGAATACTTTGAAAGCTATATTAACTTTACAGGGTAATTCCAGGTGAAAACTTCCTGAGTGTAGTTAGATTTCTTGAAAGGTTTCTCCTTTCTCATTTCAAACATGTTTTTGTCAGTTATTTTGATATGAAAAGTACCCAGTATCTTACCATCACACCTTATACTCTTAAGCAAATACTTAGGTTCTGAGGATGGTTTTGACTTCTATGTACCCTCTAGAGCTGATTGTTGACAGAGACCAGTGGCCAAGATTTACCAGATTTATTTCAGCTCAGAGTGTACCCTGTTCACACACAGTCATAGGTTCTGCTGGATTACTAGTGGGCAGTTGTTTTTATAACACCTCAAACCATCTTCTACCATCTGTCCTCAGTCTTAGTGAGAGTTTAAACAATGCATAGAAAGATATTCTGGAAGCCTCATGTCTTCTCTGTCCTTCACATACAAGCACTCTTTGGGGCTAGTACCCGTGGAGCTTGTGATGAATAAATTTTATGCATCAACTTGGCTAGGCTATGGGGTACAGTTATTGGTCAAACACTAGTCTAGTTGTTGCTGTGAAGTTACTTTGTAGATGTAATTAACATCTACAGTTAGTAGCCTTCAAGTAAAAGAGATAACACTCCATAATATGGGTGAGACTCATCTAATCAGTTGAAAGTCTTAAGAGCAAAGTTGATGTTTCCCCAAGAAGACAGAATTTTGCCTCAAGACTGTAAATCTTGTCTGAGTTTTCAGTCTACTGGATTGCCCTATGGACTTTAAACTCAAGACTGCAACATCAACTCTTGTCTTTATTCAGCTGGCAAGCCTACCAGTCCCCACAATCATGTGAGCTGATTCCTTAAAATAAACCTGTTAATATGTAACAGTGCAACCCCATTCGTACTGTTTCTCTGGAGAATCCTGACAAATACAGAGCTTTTCCAAGGTGGAATTCTACTTCTATAAATAAGGTCAAAGGTAACTGATGTACAAGGTCCAAAATACTGATGGGCTGATTTGGTAATACCGATATTAATTTTCTGTGAAATAATTATTCCTAAATAACTGGACCCAGCTGAGTGTAATTAGAAACATTCTGATATTTGTTATTAATTATTCACCAGAGTATTCATCAGCCCCAGTGAAAGAACGTTGTTCTTTAAAAAAATGTTGAGAGTATTTCATCTATGTTCAATACCATGCTAAATCCTGATACGGATGTGAAAGGTAATCCCAAATCCATTGTGCTCTTAGTCTAGTGGGAGAAATAGATTGTGGGAAAATGGGAAAGATGTCTGGAATGATTTTCCAGGCAGAGGGAAACTGATGTGCTGAGACATTTTGAAGAGAATGAGAAAATGAGTTCTACAGTCATGAAAATAAATGTATATTGAGAGTATATGGCACATGTGTGAGATATTGCTGAGGAAGTGAGCCTGGACAATAGACCACAGTTAAAATTTCCCAATCTTACTTTTCTTATCTATAATGTATTTCTGGGAATAAAAGTAAGGAAGTTTTTTATGAAAATCAGATGACCTTATTTGTAAAGTGACTAACGTTTACTACAATTCACTACAAAATATGGTAGCTTTTATTTTTAGCAGTGTTGACCTTATAAAGCATGATCTGGGGGATATATAAAATCTGGCACATAATGATTATTCCCTGAATGTCCCTCCCTCTTTATATGTGTCAATTCCATCAGCTACTATTTAAGCTATCATATGTCAAGCACTTATCACCATGTCTGGTATGTAGTAAAGACCAGAATACTGATAGTTAACTTTAAATACGCATATAAGAATCTGTATATTTTTGATCAAACACCAAACACTTAAGTGCCTCTTTTGCTGATGTTCAGACTTTAGTGAAGTGACTTCAACATAATGTCAGATGCCTAACTAGTTACATAATAAAATATATGGCCAAGTTTCTGGTATAAATAAAAACTAGGGCTTCCCTGGTGTTGCAGTGGTTAAGAATCCTCCTGCCAATGCAGGGAACACAGGTTATAGCCCTGGTCCAGGAAGATCCCACATGCCGTGGAGCAGCTAACCCCATGTGCCACAATGACTGAACCCACGTGCCACAACTACTGAAGCCCTTGCACCTAGAGCCCATGCTCCTCAACAAGAGGAGCCACCACAGTGAGAAGCCCACTCACTGCAACAAAGAGTAGCCCCTGCTCGCCGCAACTAGAGAAAGCCTGCATGCAGCAACAAAGACCCAATGCAGCCAAAAGTAAATAAATAAAATAAATAAATTTATTATAAAAACCCCCTAAATTTAGGAATACAGAACACCTTTTAGGAGTGGATAAACACTGGGTAATTGGAAGACTTGGGTTTTGGAGCTACGTGTGGTACTAATTATCACAATATTAGAAAAAGTATTTACAATTTTTGAGTTGCAATTTCACTGTCCAAAAATGAACAAATCAAAATAAATAATTCATGAGGTCCATTTTGGCTTTAATATTACAGGCTTGTGGTTGTTTGTACTCCATGAGTCATAGACAGGCAAATCTCACCAAAAGAAATAATAGTAGATACTGTTAAATCATTGATATCCAAGCAATGAATATTATGAGACTTAATTATCTTGAGATTATAGTATCAGTAAAGAGAAACTAATGTGTGATCAAATTTGGGAGCACTTAGGTGTTTGGATATCTGAATTTCCTAAGCCAGAAACCCAGAATCATCTTTCTATTTTTGTCCTTGTAATATGAGCATCTTTAAAATCAGAGCACCAGTAAAGTCTGCAGATCCAGCAATCTATCTTTGGGAACAATGCTTGAGATATGAGATATTACCTGAGAATTTATTTAGGGTAAAAGAGATGAAATAATCTTGAATGACCGGGGTCACTATCTTCCCATAACCAATGATCAGATAATGGTAGATACTGTAGCAAATAGAGATTGACCGCTTGATTCTGTACATACTTTTCTTCTTTCAACTATTTAAGTACATTTCTTCATATGCATTTTTAGCTCTAAGTCCTTCTCTGGGTAGTGTTCTCTTCCCAAGGAAAGTAGTAGATTTATTTAACTGTTGTCTTTTTATTGAAGTACCAAGATCATGGCTTGCAGTGCCAAGAAGTGGCTGTGCTCTGTAGTGTCACTTTTATTGTCACAGTCTGTCCTAACATTTGATGCCAAGTGTGGCGTGTAGGTTGAGTGTGTAGGTTGACTATGAAATCCGTCCAGTAACCAAATGTGACAAAAGTCACTTGGTTTTTAGTCTCAAATCCTTGAAACAATTGTTACTAAGACTGGAAATATTTCTAAATTTCTAAGGAAATTTGTCAAGTTCTCTAACCAATATATATATTTTTATTTCCAAAGAATACAACTGTATCCCTCAAATGACCTAAGAATTACAAATAAAATTTGTTTTAAAACAAAGTGTTGTACATATTTTTATCAGCAATAGTAATAGATTTACTAAACTAACTGCAATGCTGATGACTTCATTGCAGATTAATAAAATCTCTAACAAATGAGAATCAAAAATTCACGTAATTTAAAATTTGATCCAGAAAACTGATCTTTCTCACAAAAGATTCTGTATGTCTGATGACAAACAGTTGAGTGAACCTGTATAAACTTAGTTATCCAGATTTTTTACCTACTTGACAGACACTATACCAGATTATCACATTCAGTCATATCTTCAATGGATTAAAAGTCAAGAAAGATTTATTCTTCTGTATCTCACTAATATTTTTTTAGTTTAAGGGGCTAGTTCTCAAAAGTAAGTCATTTACATAAAACCTCTATTTTTTTGCTATATGTGTTTACTAGTTCTACTGTTTTTACTTAGTATTTGGTATTATGTTTTGCCCCAAAACATATTATATACATTTTATCACCATTGTAATAGTTAATACCATCATAGCAAAATATTATTAATTGTTAAAAAATTGTTAATCAACAAATATAGCTATCAATTTAATCAATATAACAATTATGTGGTTAAAAATTAAGTTTTCAAAAAGTAGAATGGAAATGTCTATTGTTGCTCAGCAATCAAGTTTTGGGCCCTTAAAACTTAATTAAACACTATGATGAAGCTTAATTTAACAGGACAAGCTCATTGCTTTTTATATTGACCAATCCCAAGAACCTCAATTGAAACATACACATTTGGAAACTAGAAAAATTATTTCATTACTTTTTGTGACTAATTCTGAAACTGAGAATTCACTGTTAATTGAACTAAAATGAGCAACTTTGAACAACAAACTTTTGTTCCAAGAAACCATCTGAAATGTTTTCCAAATTCTGTTCTTCTAAATATGTCAAGTGATATGCTAATGTTTGCATTACCAGGGGACAAAAGCATTTCTTAGCAATACAAAAGTCGTGTTCAATTTGGAAGATTATAAATGAAGACCTTTTATTTTTGTTTTCCATCCACAATGTCTTTATAATGTTCAAAATACTTTTCAACAAGTACTTCAAATGAATTTATAACTAAGGCTTTCTAATACATAAAATCATCTAACATACCATGATCGAGGCTTGATGGCTGATGCTTCACTTTTGCTATCAATGAGTTCAGTTTGTCTTGCATGTGGAATACTGATATAAATGGATTTTTTAAGAATAAATTAAGGCTGTCCTGTTGGGCTAATAGATCTGGAAAATATTCTAATATGTGAAGGCAGTCCCTATTAGTGCATACAATGTCATGTATTAAAGGTAAAGAAAAATACACTAAAGTTGCTGTTGCTTTTTCCTCAACAGAAAAGGGATAGTTTCAGCATAAAAAATAAAACAGATTTTAGTAAAAAAAAAAAAATCTTTATTTCTTATAATTTCCCAACTCTAGACAAATATTAGAAAACATTTCAAGAGTTCAGTGGCCTCTCTTTTCAATGATTGATATGTTTTTAGAGCCTTATGTATGCCTTTTAAGTCTTCCACATGTCTGAGGTGGTGTGGGGTGGAATATAGGGATGGAGGATTTGGGGCATTACTTTCTGTGATACAGTTTGGCTATGGGGAATAAGTTCTCATTTTGTACCAACTGTGACTTTAGTGCTATTGGTGCTTATCCCAATAAATCTCTTCCAGATGATATCATGAACTTATTAATAAGGTTTAAAACCTCTACCTCAGTTGTGCTGGTTGGCCAAGACTGGTAGAACTAAAGGTCTCCATGGTCTCAGTATTTAGCTCATATATGACACTGAATACCATCTAAAATCACAACCCCAGAGGATTTATCCATGTAGAGTGAATAGAATAAATTTTATTATAGTTGTGATAATATTTGTTGCCTTACGTTTTTAGCCATATCTATAATTTTACAAGGAACAATATTATTTGACAGAAGAATCTCACCAGTTCCTTTGCTTGTCCCTGCTTATTATTTAAGCCATTTTGGCAGTGGATGTGGTAAGTTTATTTACAAATTAGTCTAGCAACTATAAGCTTTGCAAGTAAATAAAACATGATAAATGAGTATTCTAAAGTATTAGCATTTTTATCCAATTAGAGCGTTAAGTTTCTAAAATGCTTGAACGTCTTTCCACTTTGTTTTGTTCTTTGGGAGTTTCACAATGCTGCTTGTGGTCAGATAATGCCATAGAATTTGGGAGCATTTCCAGACTTAAAGGAACTAGTTTTTTCTTGTTTACAGTTTCATGAAAATTTAAATTTTAAATATTTTATAATATTTTCAATATTTACATTGCAGTTGTTACTTCTACAACACTAACAAAAAATTAAGGTTATTAATTAGTATATCTCTCTTAAGACATATGCAGATTTTATCATAACAAAAGCTAATAAAATAATAGTAGTACCAGAGGTATAGTAGTAATAGCTATAATTTAGTATCTATATTATGTGCCTGATATTGTTTAATCACCTCAACTGTTTGAATCCTCATATTATATTTAAATAACTTTCACTTCTATGTATTAATATTCTCTTCTTTAAACCACTGATCCAAAATGGTTTAATAGAGAAGAAATCAACACACACACAATACATAGATGAACAAAAAATGGAACACAGAACCAATTCCAAGTCATACTTATTTTATTTATCCATAATTGGCAAGCTTAATATTAACTTCTTGAAATGGAGTTCCAATACCATGATGAAAAAACAGATAACAGACATGTCAATCAGTATATGAAAATCATTATCTCCAAATTATATCACCCTTCTATCCATACTTATAAACCATAATGGTAAAACATTCTTTTTTAAAGGCTGAACCATTGCTGGACTTTCTGAGCACCATGTCTGTACTCAGCTGATCATAGTAAATCAGATTGCTTTACTGTATCACTACTTACTTTAGCTAGTTCCTAAAGCAGCAAAACATTCCTTAAATCTTAAGCTTGGTGTGTTATATTTTTCTAATGTACATTAAAATAAGTAAACAAATATTAGACTAATGATTACATATTTGTACAGCTTAACTTTTCATAAAATACATATACTACCTGTTAAAATTCTTTTAATATTTTCAGATGATCCTTTGAGCTGAGGGAATATAATAATTTCATTTGATTTATACATATTACTTACATATGACAATAGTGTCCTTGGTTATTGTTAATGCTCATGTTATCACTTTGAAAGTGAAAAGCAGATGAGGTAGATGTGAGCTTGGAGGAGGAGAAACTGCCACACTCACAATGCAGGAAAAGTCTTTTTTTTTAAATCCACAAATAAGAATATATGATTATTGCAGCTATTAGACCCAGGACTGATGACTGCACATAAAAGACCGCAGCAAATGAAGATTTTATTGTCCCCTCTCTGACTTTCTAAAATGACACGGAAGCTTACATGTTCTGGGCACCATTCCCAGAAGTATAGCATTCTCTCCAAAAATCCACAGATGCTCTTCTGGGAATGAGGTGGCAGCACTGGCAACACAAATGAGCTGACAGTGTGCTACCGTTCCTGGAAGCACTGCCTTCTGGAGCTGAGACTTTCAAGAAAAAACACCAAACTTGATTTTGCTCTGTTCTTCACATATCCTATGTATTTTTAAAACTCAAAGATTAATATTATATGGAGGGAAAAACCAGTCTGGTCTGTGGTTGTTTGGAGAAATCACTAATATATTTTTTGAAACTGGAGACATGGTGGTTTGAGTTATCAAAGACTGGAGTTTCTAAGGCACTGTATAAAGAAAAATTGGAAATAGACACTTAACAACCACAAGCAGACCAATTCATTATGCTTTGCCTGAGAATACGACACTATAAAATACTTACTTTTAAACTAAAACAGTTGCTTTAGTACTGTATTATCATAATTACTTGTATTTTATAGTGATTTTATCTTAGATTCATAGTCTGATAATTTTTTTAAGTGACCTTAGTAATCATCAACCAAATTCTTCATTTTATAGTTTCTAAGAGATTAAGTGACTTAGTATGAGCCAGCTGTGACACAAATGGAGCTCTCCTGAATTCAAGGGTAATATGTTACTTTTACCAATTTCCAAAAAGTTTCAAATTTATTATCCCATTTGAGAAGTCTAGAAAACCTATGGAGGTATCACTATGCTCATTTGGAAAGAAATGAATGGAAGCCCCAACAATTTAACCAAATTGCTTCGCAAAATATATTTAGCAAAATCACAAAATTTAAAAACCCTCACATTTTTTCAATACAACATATTATAATATATATTAAATATTCACTTTATTTCACTTTATTAGTAAAAATGACTAATTATAAGGCATAGACTGGGGGCAGTTGTTGGCAGTGAGGGACAAAGGGAACTTGCACCTAAGGATGCACCTGAGCACAATGAGGGAAAAAAATTGTGGGTGCCTGCATAGGCAGCCTATTGGAGACAGCTTGGACATCTACCTTTAGTTGATATGAGCTGAGGACATGCACGGGCCCCACCTTGATTCAGCACTCCTCTATTCTGGGCCAAGTGTCCCAATGCTGGAAGAGAAGAAAGTAAACACTTAAAGGGAACAGAGCCAGATCAGCATTGACCCTCAGAGCTTCTGCTCCAGAAACTTAAGATCAGAACCCCCTTTCACATGATAACGCAGTTATGGCCACTGAGCATATGGGAAGTCCTACCTTATACCCAGCATCAGCTCTAGCCCCACCACCCCCAGCCCCACCCTATACAAAGGTGACAGCTACAAGCAAACCCAGAGGAAAGGCCTGACTTGCATCCATGTCAAATCCAGCTCTCCCACCACAGGCATTGGGAGAAAGCAGTTGGTATAGGGATGCTCCTACATATGGTCACCCTTTAAAGACTGCAATAGATAATGATTTCGCCTAAATTTAGAGGGGCAAAGAAAGTTAAGCAAAATGAAAAGGCAGAGGAACTACTCTCAACTGAAAGAGAAAGAGAAAACCCATGGAAAAATAAATAAAGAAACAAATAATTTACTAGATAAAAAATACAAAGCATTGGTAATAAAAATGTTAAATGAATTAGGGAAAAGAATAGATGAACACAGTGAAAGTTTTAATAAGGTACTAGAAAATATATTAAAGACCTATTCAGAAATGAAGAATTCAATAAGTAAAATAAGGAAGGGATGAATAGCATACTGAGTGAACAGAAGAATGCATAAGTGATCTGGAAGATAGAATAATGGAAATTGCCCAATCAGAACGGCAAAAACAAAAACAAATTTTAAAAAAGAAAGCAAATACACAAGCTTCCTCTGGGGTGTAGGTGGCCTGGGTCACCCTCCTGCTAAGTCTGGGGGGCAGCGCTAGGATAAAGGAAAGGGTCCCTCAATCTAGTCTGCAAACTTAAGGACCAGATCTTATTTCGCCTTTTCCTCCCAGTTGTTGACACAGTGACTCCTGGTACAAAGGAATCTATATGTTGAAAAGGACTTAAGGGAGGGGTACCTTCAAGATGACAGAGGATTAAGATGTGGAGATCACCTTCCTCCCCACAAATACATCAAAAATACATCTACATGTGGAACAACTTCTAAAGAATGCCTACTGGACGTTGGCAGAAAACCTCAGACTTCATAAAGGCAAGAAACTCCCCACGTACCTGGGTAGGGCAAAAGAAAAAACAGAGAGAAAAGAATAAGGATGGGACCTGAACCTCTGGGAAGGAATTATGAAGGAGGAAAAGTTTCCACACACTAGGAAGCCCCTTCACTGGTGGAGATGGGAGGTGGGTGGGGGGAAACTTTGGAGCCATGGAGGAGAGCACAGCAACAGGGTGCAGAGGGAAAAGCAGAGAGTTTCCTGCACAGATGATGAATGCTGACCAGCACTCACCAGCCTGAGAGGCTTGTCTGTTCACCCACGGGAGTGGGTGGGAGCTAGGAGCTGAGGCTCGGGCTTTGGAGTTCAGATCCTAGGGAGAGGACTGGGGTTAGCTGCATGAACACAGCCTGAAGGGGGCTAGTGTGCCACAACTAGCCATGAGGGAGTCTGGGAAAAATTCTGGACCTTCTTAAGAGGCAAGAGACCATTGTTTTGGGGTGTGCAAGGAGAGGATTAAGAACACCACCTAAAAGAGGTCCAGAGATGGGTGCAAGCCACGGCTATCAGTGCGGACACCAGAGACGGGTATAAAACACTAAGGCTGCTGCTGCAGCCAACAAGAATTTTGTGTTCAAGCACAGGTCACTATCTACACCTCCCTTCCTGGGAGCCTGTGAAGCCCCCCACTGCCACAGTCACATGATCCAGAAACAACTTGCCTGAGAGAAAGCATAGTGTGCCTCAGGCTGTTGCAATGTCATCACATGGACCTCTGTCACCACAGGCTCACCCCACATTCCCTACCCCTCCCTCCCTGCAGCCTGAGTGAGTCAGAGCCACCTAATCAACTGCTCCTTTAACCCCATCCTTTCTGTGTGGGGAACAGATGCCCTCAGGTGACCTACATGCAAAGGCAGGGTCAAATCCAAAGCTGAACCCCAGGAACTGTGTGAACAAAGAAGAGAAAGGGAAATTTCTCCCAGCAGCCTTAGGAGCAGTGGATTAAATCTCCACAATCAACTTGATGTACCTGCATCTGTGGAATACCTGAATAGACAGCAAGTCAACCCAAAATTGAGGTAGGGGATTTGGGGAGCAACTGTAGACTAATGGTTTGCTTTCTGCATCTAATTTGTTTCTGGTTTTATGTTTATCTTAGTTTAGTATTTAGAGCTTATCATGATTGATAGATTTGTCAGTGTGTATGTGTATGCTTTGTTGAGTGATTTTGTCTGTATAGCTTTGTTTTGTCATTTTTTTTTTTTTAGTATAATCGTTAGTGCTTTTTATCATTGGAGGATCTGTTTTTGGTTGGGGTGCTCTCTTCTTTCTTTCTATCTTTTTTATTACTTTTTTATTTTTAATATTTTTTTATATTTTAATAACTTTATTGTATTTTTTTCTTTCTTTCTTATTTTTTTCTCCCTTTTCTTCTGAGCTGTGTGGCTGACATGGTCTTGGTGCTCTGGCCAGGTGTCAGGCCTGAGCCTTTGAGATGGGAGAGCCAAGTTCAGGACATTGGTCCACCAGAGACCTCTAAGGTCCATGTAATTTCAAATGGCAAACGCTCTCCCAGAGATCTCCATCTCAATGCTAAGACCCAGCTCTACTCAATGACCAGAAAGCTACAGTGTTGGACACTCTATCCCAAACAACTGCCAAGACAGGGACAGAAACCCACCCATTAACAGAGAAGCTGCCTAAAATCATTCTAGGTGCACAGACACCCCAAAGCACAGCACCAGATGCTCTCCTTCCCACCAGAAAGACAAGATCCAGCCTCATCCACCAAAACAGAGGAACCAATCCCCCTCCACCAGCAAGCCTACACAACCCACTGAATAAAACTTACCCACAGTGGGAAGACACCAAAAACAATGGGAACTACAACCCTGCAACCTGTGAAATAGAGACCCCAAACACAGTAAAAGTTAAGAAAAATGAGAAGACAGAGAAACACAGAGCAGACGAAGGAGCAACGTAAAAACCCACCAGACAAAACAAATGAAGAGGAAATAGGCAGTCTACATGAAAAAGAAATCAGAGTCATGATACTAAAGATGATCCAAAATCTTGGATATAGAATGGAGGATATACAAGAAATGTTTAACAAGGACTTAGAACTAAAGGGCAAACCAACAATGATGAACAGTACAATAAATGAAATTAAATATTCTCTAGAAGGAATCAATAGCAGAATAACTGAGACAAAAGAACAGATAAATGACCTGTTATGATAAAAAATAAAATAAAATAGTGGAAATAACTAATGTAGGGCAGAACAAAATTAAAGAAGGAAAAGAATTGAGACCAATATCAGAGACCTCTGGGACAACATAAAATGTACCAACATTCGAACTATAGGGGACCCAGAAGAAGAAAAGAAAAAATAAAAAGACTGAGAAAATATTTGAAGAGATTATAGTAGGAAAATTCCCTAATATGGGTAGGGAAATATTCAATCAAGTCCAGGAAGCACAGAGAGTCCCGTACAGGATAAATCCAAGGAGAAACATGACAAGACACATGTTAATCAAACTATCAAAAATTAAATACAAAGAAAAAATATTAAAAGCAGCGAGGAAAAAAGAACAATTAACATACAAGGGAATCCCCATAAGGTTAAGAGCTGATCTTTTAGCAGAAATTCTGCAAGCCAGAAGGGAGTGGAAGGACATATTTAAAATGATGAAAGGGAAAAACCTACAGCCAAGATAACTCTACCCAGCAAGGATCTCATTCAGGTTCGACATAGAAATTAAAACCTTTACAAATAAGCAAAAGCTAAGACATTTGGCACCACAAAACCAGCTTTACAACAAATGCTAAAGGAACTTCTCTAGGCAGGAAACAAAAGAGAAGGAAAAGACCTACAATAACAAACACAAAACAATTAAGAAATTGGTAATAGGAACATACATATCAATAATTACCTTAAATGTAAATGGATTAAATGCTCCAAACAAAAGACATAGACTGGCAGAATGTATACAAAAACAAAACCCATATATATGCTGTCTATAAGAGACCCACTTCAGACCTAGGGAGTCAGACAGACTGAAAGTGAGGGGATGGAAAAAGATATTCCACGTAAATGGAAATCAAAAGAAAGCTGGAGTAGCAATTCTCATATCAGACAAAATAGACTTTAAAACAAAGACTATTACAAGAGACAAAGAAGGACACTACATAATGATCAAGGGATCAATCCAAGAAGATATAACAATTGTAAATATTCATGCACCCAACATAGGAGCACCTCAATATATAAGGCAAATACTAACAGCTGTAAAATCGGAAATCAACAGTAACACAATCATAGTAGGGGACTTTAACATGCCACTTGCACCAGTGGACATCATCCAAAATGAAAATTAGTAAGGAAACACAAGCTTTATGACACATTAAACAAGATGGACTTAATTAATATTTATAGGATATTCCATCCAAAAACAACAGAATACATTTTCTTCTCAAGTGCTCATGGAACATTCTCCAGGATACATCATAAGCTTTCGACAAAATTCAACACCCATTTATGATAAAAAGAAAAAACCTCCAGAAACGAGGCATAGAGGGAACTTACCTCAACATAATAAAGACCATATATAACAAACCCACAGAAAACATGGTTCTCAATGGTGAAAAACTGAAACCAAGTCCACTAAGACCAGGAACAAGACAAAGTTGCCCACTCTCACCACAATTATTCAACATAGTTTTGGAAGTTTTAGCCACAGCAATCAGAGCGTAAAAAAGAAATAAAAGGAATCCAAATTGGAAAAGAAGTAAAACAGTCAGTGTTTGCAAATGACATGATATCATACAGAGAGAGTCCTAAAATGCTACCAGAAAACTACTAGAGTTAATCAATGAATTTGTTAAAGTAGCAGGATACAAAATTAATGCACACAAATCTCTTGCATTCCTATACACTAATGGTGAAAAATCTGAAAGAGACATTAAGGAAACACTCACCTTTTCCACTGCAACAAAAAGAATCAAATACCTAAGAATAAAGCTATCTAAAGAGACAAAAGACCTGTATGCACAAAACTATAAGATACCTATGAAAGAAATTAATGATGATACAAACAGATGGAGAGATATACCATGTTCTTGGATTGGAATAATCAACATTGTGAAAGTGATTTACTGCACAAAACAATCTACAGATTCAATGCAATCCTTATCAAACTACCAATGGCATTTTTCACAGAACTAGAACAAAAAAAATTCACAAGTTGTATGGAAACACAAAAGACCCTGAATAGCCAAAGCAATCATGAGAAAGAAAAACAGCCCTGTAGGAATCAGGCTCCCTGACTTCAGACAATATGACAAAGTTACAGTTATCAAGACAGTATGGTAGTGGCACAAAAACAGAAATATAGATCAATGGAATACAATCGAAAGACCAGAAATAAACCCACACACATATGCATATGGTCACCTTATCTTTGAAAAAGGAGGCAACAATATACAATGGAGATAAGACAGTCTCTTCCATAAGTGGTGCTGGGAAAACTGGACAGCTACGTGTAAAGGAATGAAGTTAGAACACTCCCTAAAACCATATACAAAAATAAACTCAAAATGGATTAAAGGCCTAAATGTAAGGTCTATAAAACTCTTAGAGGAAAACATAGGCAGAACACTCCATGACATAAATCACAGCAAGATCCTTTTTGACTCACCTCTTAGAGAAATGGAAATAAAAACAAAAATAAACAAATGGGACTTAATGAAACTTAAAAGCTTTTCATAGCAAAAGAAACCATAAACAAGATGAAAAGACAACCTTCAGAATGGGAGAAAATATTTGCAAACAAAGCAGCCAACACAGGATTAATCTCCAAAATATATAAGCAGCTCATGCAGCTCAATATCAAAAAAACAAAAAACCCAATCCAAAAATGGGCAGAAGACCTAAATAGACATTTCTCCAAAGAAGATATGCAGATTGCCAACAGACATATGAAAAGATGCTCAACATCACTAATCGTTAGAAAAAATTAAATCAAAACTACAATGACATATCACTTCGCACTGGTCAGAATGGCCATCATTAAAAAATCTACAAACAGTAAATGCTCAAGAGGGTGTGGAGAAAAGGGAACCCTCTTGCACTGTTGTTGAGAATGTAAATTGATACAGGCATTATGGAGAACAGTATGGAGGTTCCTCAGAAAACTAAAAATACAACTACTATCTGAGCCAGCAATCCCAGTACTGGGCATAAACCCTGAGAAAACCATAATTTAAAAATGTCATGTACCATAGTGTTCATGCAGCTCTATTTACAATAGCCAGAACATGGAAGCAACCTAAGTGTCCAAAGACAGATGAATAGATAAAGAAGATGTGACACACATATATACAATGGAATATTTCTCAGCCATAAAAAGAAACAAAATTAAGTTATTTGTAGTTAAGTGGATGGACCTAGAGACTGTCATACAGAGTGAAGTAAGTCAGAAAGAGAACAACAAATACCTTATGCTAACACATATATATGGAATCTAAAAAAAAGAAAAAAAGGTTCTGAAGAACCTGGGGCAGGACAGGAATAAAGACACAGATGTAGAGAATGGACTTGATGACACGGGGAAGGGGAGGGGTAAGCTAGGATGAAGTGAGATAGTGGAATGGACATATATACCCTCCCAAATGTAAAATAGCTAGTGGGAAGCAGCCGCATAGCACAGGGAGATCAGCTTGGTGCTTTGTGTCTACCTAGAGAGGTCAGATAGGGAGGATGAGAAGCAAGAGGGAGGAGATATGGGGATATATGTATGTATAAAGCTGATTCGCTTTGTTATACAGCAGATACTAACACACCATTGTAAAGCAATTATACTCCAATAAAGATGTTTAAAAAAAAAGTAAAGGACATAAATAAATAAATAAATAAATAAATAAATAAATAAATAAATAAATAAAAATTTAAAAGAAAGCTGTTTAAAGATACCTCTGGAATGGCATGAAGCTTACCAATATTCACATTATAAAGGTCCCAGAAAGAAAAGAGAGAGAGAAGGGGATCAAAAATGTATTTGAGAAAATTATAGCTGATAAATTCCCAAACCTAAAGACAGAAACAGATATCCCCATAGAGAAAAAAAAGGTCTCAAACAATGTAAACTCAAACAGACTCCTACCATGACATATTATAATTAAAACTGAAAAAGTTAAAAATAAAGAATTATAAAGTCAGGAAGAGAAACATAAAGAATCATATACAAGGGAATCCCCATAAGACTAAGATATATGTATGTATAAAGCTGATTCGCTTTGTTATACAGCAGATACTAACACACCATTGTAAAGCAATTATACTCCAATAAAGATGTTTAAAAAAAAAGTAAAGGACATAAATAAATAAATAAATAAATAAATAAATAAATAAATAAATAAATAAAAATTTAAAAGAAAGCTGTTTAAAGATACCTCTGGAATGGCATGAAGCTTACCAATATTCACATTATAAAGGTCCCAGAAAGAAAAGAGAGAGAGAAGGGGATCAAAAATGTATTTGAGAAAATTATAGCTGATAAATTCCCAAACCTAAAGACAGAAACAGATATCCCCATAGAGAAAAAAAAGGTCTCAAACAATGTAAACTCAAACAGACTCCTACCATGACATATTATAATTAAAACTGAAAAAGTTAAAAATAAAGAATTATAAAGTCAGGAAGAGAAACATAAAGAATCATATACAAGGGAATCCCCATAAGACTATCAGCTGGTTTCTCTACAGAAACTATGCAAGCCAGGAGAGAGTGGCATGATATATTCAAAGTGTTGAAAGGGAAAAACTATTTTAAGATACTCTGCTCATCAATATTACCATTTAGAATCAAAGGAGACATAAACATCTTCTCAGACAAGCACAAACTAAAAGAGTTCATCAATACAAACCTACCCTAAAAGAAATGTTAAATGTCTTCTCTAAGTGGAAATGAGGTAAGAATCTATAGAAAAGGGGAAAATGCCACTAGGAAAGGTAAATATATAGTAAGGATTGAGCATCAACCACTTAAATAAGCCAGTACAAAAATTAAAACAAAAAATTGCAAAAGCAAGTATAACTACAAAAAACAGTTAAGGGATAAATATAAAGATATAAAATATGACATCAAAACCACAAAATGTGGGGGAGAGGAGCAAAAAATGTAGATCTTTTAAAATGTGTTTGAACTCAATGACTAACAATTTAAAACATGTAGATAAGTTATAGGTCAACATATAGGAACCCCATGGTAATCACAAATCAAAATCCTACAATAGATCGACAAAACTAAAACTAAAACAAAACAAAACAAAAAGAACAGGAGCCCAAACATATTACTAAGGAAGATCATCAAACCACAAGGAAAATAAATTAAGAAGAAATGAACAGAGAAGAACAACAAAAACAACTGGAAAACAAGTAATAAAATACCAGTAAGTATATACCTATTAACAATTGCTTTAAATGTCAAAGGACTTAAAGATCCAATTGAGAGACATAGAGTAGCTGATTGGATAAAAAAGTAAGATCCTTCTAGGGCTTCCCTGGTGGCGCAGTGGTTGAGAGTCCGCCTGCTGATGGAGGGGACATGGGTTCGTGCCCCGGTCTGGGAGAATCCCACATGCTGTGGAGCAGCTGGGCCCGTGAGCCATGGCCACTGAGCCTGTGCATCCAGAGCCTGTGCTCCACAATGGGAGAGGCCCATGTACCACAAAAAAAAAAAAAAAAAAGGAAGATCCTTCTATATGTTGCCTACAGTGGCTCACATCAGAGGTAAAGACACACACAGATTGAAAGTGAGGGGATGGAAAAAGATATTTCATGCAAATGGAAATGCCAAGAAAGCAAGGGTAGCATTCCTCATATCAGACAAAATAAACTTTAAAACAGACTATAATAGAAGACAAAGAAGGACATTATATAAAGATAAAAAGATCAATACAAGAATAGGATATTATACTCATTAACATATACGCAGTCAATCCAGAGCACATAAATATGTAAAGCAAATACAAATAGACATGAAGGGAGAAATTGACAATAATACAATAATAGTAGGGGACCTTAACACTCCACTTACATCACTGGACAGATCATCCAGATAGAATATCAAAATGGCAACAGTGGTCTTAAATGACACAATAGACAAGTTGGACTTAATAGTTACCTACAGGACATTCCACCCCAGAAACAGCAGAATACACATTCTTTTCAAGTGAAAATGGAATGTTCTCCAGGACAGATCACATGCTAGATCACAAATCAAGTCTTAACAAATATAAGAGGATAGAAAATTTTTTTTTTTTAAACATCTTTATTGGGGTATAATTGCTTTACAATGGTGTGTTAGTTTCTGCTTTATAACAAAGTGAATCAGCTATACATATACATATGTAAGGATAGAAATTATATCAAGCATTTAGTCCAACACAGTGGTATAAAACTAGAAATCAATTACAGAAAGAAAAATGGGAAAAGAGCAAACACGTGGAGACTAAACAAAGTGCTACTAAAAAAGCAATGAATAAATGAAAAATTCAAAAAGGAAATCAGAAAATACTTCAATATAAATGAAAATAAGAACTCAACTTTCCAAAATATATGGAATGAAGCAAAAACAGTTCTAAGAAGGAAGTTTATAGTGATACAGACCTACCACAAGAAACAAGAAAAATCTCTAATAAACAACCTAACCTACCACTTGAAGGACTTAGAAAAACAAACAAACAAAAAGAAACCCAAAGTCATCAGAAGGAAAGAAATGATAAAGTTCAGAGAAAAATAAAATAAAATAGAGACAAGATAAAGAGAAAACATCAAAGAAATGAGAGAACTGTTTTTTTAAAAAACATAAACAAAATTGATAAAAACTTTTAGCAAGACACACCAAGAAGGAAAGATGACCCAAATAAACAAAATAAGAAATGAAAGTGGAGAAATAACAACTGATGGAACAGATACAAAAATATTATAAGAAAATACTACAAACAGTTACATGCCAACAAATTGGAAAACCCAAAAGAAATGGACAAATTTTCAGAAACATAGAGCCTGCCAAGACTGAATCAAGAAGAAACAGACAATTTGAATATACCAATCACTAGTAGTGAAATTGAATTTGTAATAAAAAAAAATTTTTTTAAACTCCGAGTAAACAAAAATCCAGGACTGGATGGCTTCACAGGGGGAGTTCTACCAAACATATAAAGAAGAACTAATATGTATTTTTCTCAAACTGTTTCAAAAAATTAAAGAGGATGGAAAACTCCCAAATTCATTCTATGAGGTTGCCATTACCCTCATACCAAAACCAGACAAAGACACTACAAAAAAGAAAATTACAGGCCAATGTTTTTGATGAATATAGCTTCAAAAATTCTCAACAACATATTAGCATACCAAATCCAACAATATATTAAAAGTATCACACAACATGATCAAGTTGGATTTATTCCAGGGATGCAAGAATGGTTCAACGTTTGCAAATCAATCAATGTCACACACCACATTAACAATGGGAAAGATAAAAATCATGTAATCATCTCAATAGATGCAGAGAAATCATTTGACAAAACTCAACATCAATTCATGATAAAAACTCATCGAAGTGGATACAGAGGGAACATAACCCAGCATAATAAAGTCCATTTATGAAAAAACTACAGCCAACGTCCTACTCAATGTTTAAAAACTGAAAACTTTTCCTCTAAGATCATGAACACAATAAGGATACCAACTCTCACCACTTCTATTTAACATAGTATTGGAAGTCCTGACCACAGTAATCAGAGAAGAAAAGGAAATAAAAGGCATCCAAATTGGAAAGGAAGAAGTGAAACTGTTACTATTTGCAGATGACTTGATACTGTATAAAGAAAAACCCTAACATCTCCACCCAAAAACTATTAGAACTAATAAATAAATTCAGTAAGTTTGCAGGATACAAGATTGATATAAAATGCATTGCTTTTCAATACACTAATAATGAACTATCAAACAGATAAAGTGAAAAAAATATCCTGTTTAAATTGCATCTAAATGAATAAAATACTAAGAATAAACTTAACCAATTAGGTGAAAGACCTATACTTGAAAACTACACAGCATTGATGAAGAAAATTGAAGATGATACAGAGAAATGGAAAGATATCCTGTGCTCTTGAATAGGAAGAATTAATATTGTTAATACAGCCATACTACCCAAAGCGATCTACAGACTCAATGCAAACCCTATCAAAATACCCACAACATTTTTCACAGAACTAGAACAAATAGCCCTAAAATTTATATGGAACCACAAAATACCCTCAATTGCCAAAGAAATCTTGAGAAAAAAGAAGAAAGCTGGAAGTACCACCCTCCCAGTTTTCAGACCATACTACAAAGCTATAGTAATCAAAACAGCATGGTACTGGTACAAAAACAGACACATACATAAATGGAACAGAATAGAGAGCCCATAAATAAACCCATGCACCTATGATCAATTAATCTAAGACAAAAGAGGCAAGAATACACAATGGAGAAAAGTCTTCAATAATTGGTGCTGAGAAATCTCAACAGCTACATGTAAAAGAATGAGATTAGAACATTTCCTCACACCATATACAAAAATAAACTCAAAGTGGATTAAAGACTTAAATGTATGACCTGAAACTATGGAACTCGAAGAAAATATAGGCAGAACACTCTACATAAATCATAGCAATACTTTTTTTCTGTGTCTGTCTCTTAAGAGAAAAGAAATAAAAGTAAAGACTTTTAAAATGGGGCCTAATTTAGAAAGCTTTTGCACAACAAAGGAAACCATCGACAAAATGAAAAGGCAACCTACAGAATGGGAGAAAATATTTGCAAATTGTATAACTGATAAGGGGTTAGCATCCAAATTATATAAATAATTTATACAACTCAACATCAAAAAACAAACAAACAAATCAAAACAAGTGCAGAAGACCTGAATAAACATTTTTTTCCAAAGACCTACAGATGGCCAATAGCCATGTGAAAATATACACAACATTCTTAATTATTAGAGAAGTGCAAATCAAAATCACAATGAGATATCATTTCACACCTGCCAGAATGGCTATCATCAAAAAATCTATAAATAACAAATGTTGGAGAGAATGTGGAGAAAAGTAAACCCTTGTACACTGCTGATGGGAATGCAAATTCTTGCAATCACTATGGAAAATACTATGGAGGTTCCTCAAAAATCTAAAAGTAGAACTACCATATGATCTAGCAATTCCACTCCTAAATATATCTGGAAAAAACAAAAACACTAATTCAAGAAGATACATCTCCCCCAATGTTCATAGCAGCACTATTTAAAATAGTCAGATATTGATGCAACCCAGTGTCCAGCAACTGATGATTGGATAAAGAAAAAGTGGCGTATATATACAATGGAATATTACTCAGCCATAAAAAGAATGAAATGCTGCCATTTGCAGCAACATGGATAGGCATAGAGAATATTATTCTTAGTGAAATAAGCCAGAGAAAGACACATACTGTATGATATCACTTACATGTGAATCTAAAAAATAAAACAAATGAATATATATAGCAAAACAGAAACAGACTCACAGATATAGAAAGCACACTAGTGGTTACCAGTGGCAAGAGGGAAGTGGGGAGAGACAAGATAGGGGTATGGGATTAAGAGATACAAATTAGTATGTATAAAATAGATAAACAAGAAGGATATATTGTACAACAAAGGAAATTTCAGCCATTATTTTGTAACAATTTTACTGGAGTATTATCTGTAAAAATATTGAATCACTATGCTATATACCTGAAACTAACACAATATTGTAAATCAATTCTTCTTCAATTATAAAAATAAATAATAAAATAAAACAAAATGACTAATTATGTTTCATAAGTTTCCTGCTTTTTATTTTTCAAATTATACCAAAAGAAACTCTCTTTACTATATAAGTAGTAGTTACCATTCTATACTAAATATAAGACTTTTTATTGGCTGGTTGGTTCATTCGGTTCATTCGGTTCATTGGTTCATTTTTTCTATAAGATAGCTCTAGTAGCACTTAGTTGTCTTCAAGTTCATTCAAAGCAATTTTGTTAAGTTGTATGTGACAGCTGTCATATCAGCGTGCATTCGAAAAAAGACATCAAATCGGTCAATTTTTGAGTAGCAATTTTAATATTGAAGATGGAAAAAAAAAGCAACATTTTTGGCCTATTATGCTTTATTATTTCAAGAAAGGTAAAAACGCAAATGAAACACACACACAAAAAAAGATTTGTGCAGTGTATGGAGAAGGTGCTGTGACTGATCAAATATGTCAAAAATGGTTTGTGAAGTTTTGTGCTGGAGATTTTGCTGGACAATACTCTATGGTTGGGTAGACCAGTTGAAGTTGATAGCGATCAAATCAAGACATTGCGAACAATCAGCATTCTACTATGTGGGAGATAGCCAACATACTCAAAATATCCAAATCAAGCGTTGAAAATCATTTGCACCATCTTGGTTATGTTAATTGCTTTGATGTTTGGGTTCCACATAAGTTAAGTGAAAACAACCTTCTTGACAGTATTTCCACATGCGGTTCTCTACTTAAATGTAATGAAAACATTCTGCTTTTAAAACAAATTGTGACAGGCTGTGAAAAATGGATACTGTGCCACAATGTGGAACAGAAGAGATTGTGGAGCGAGTGAAATGAACCACCACCAACCACACCAAAGGCCAGTCTTCATGCAAAGAAGGTGATGTTGTGTATATGGTGGGATTGGAAGGGAGTCCTCTATTATGAGCTACTTCCGGAAAACCAAACAATTAATTCCAACAAGTATTGCTCCCAATTAGACCAACTGAAAGTGGCACTCAACGAAAAGCGTCCAAAATTAGTCAGCAGAAAATGCATAATCTTCCATCAAGATACCACAAGACCACATGTTTCTTTGATGACCAGGCAAAAACTGTTACAGCTTGTCTGGGAAATTCTGATTTATCTGCTGTACTCACCAGACATGGGATCTTCAGATTTCCATTTATTTTCATCTTTACAAGTTTCTCTTAATGGAAAAAAAATTTAATTCCCTAGAAGACTGTAAAATGCACCTGGAACAGTTCTTTGCTCAAAAATATTAAAAAGTTTTGGGAAGACGGAATTATGAAGTTGCCTGAAAAAAGGCAGAAGGTAGTGGAACAAAAGGGTGAATACGTTGTTCAATAAAGTTCTTGGTGAAAATGAAAAATTTGTCTTTTATCTTTACTTAAAAACTGAAGGCACTTTTTGGTCAACCCAGTAACTCTCCAGGAACCAAACTACTAATTGAACAGCTACTCAATCAATTGACATAAATGTTAAAGAATGAATTTTTCTGATCCACAAAGTTTTAATTTTTAGATGCATATGAAATAAAAGCTTTATTTTGCCATAAAAAATAAGTCAAGTGCC
The DNA here is from genome assembly GCF_003031525.2 of Neophocaena asiaeorientalis asiaeorientalis. Lineage (NCBI taxonomy): Eukaryota > Metazoa > Chordata > Mammalia > Artiodactyla > Phocoenidae > Neophocaena > Neophocaena asiaeorientalis. The sequence continues at coordinate 443,158 of NW_020175529.1, forward strand.
TTCTGGTGTTTCATATTGGTGGAATCATTCATGATGCAAAGAATGCAATAAGTCACAATATCATGAATCAGTTGGTTCTTGAGGCTTTGGTGTAATTTTCTGTTTATACATCATTTTCCTCTACATGGTATTAGAGTGATCAGATAGGGATCACAGAATGTAGTATTTCCTAGGCTTTCAGTAAATGCTTTGTGAGAATGAATGGTTCTAGATGTATAATCATAAAAAAAGAGCCACCACACTTCAGTAATTAGATCAAAATCAGATACAAGAAACAAAGAGAAACTGATATGTAATATCAGTCTGTTACCATGTCATAGATGTCTTCAGGGTTTCAGTCCAAACAGTTGAACCCTTTAACAGAGCAGTGCTTTGTCTTTAAATTCATACTTTTCCCTTCATTTTTTCTTTATTAATAATATTCATTGAAGATCATACAATATGATGAAATAAATGGTTACTCAAGTTAATTATTTTTTTCCCTATATTTGTCTCAATATATGAGTTACTTGTTAAGAGGGAATACTTTCAGCAATTTTCTAGGACTTGTTCATTTTCTGTTTCAGCAATTATTTTTATTTTATTCAACACTTACACCATATTTATGAAAAGATGAAAAAGAAACTAAGACATTTACAAACCAATCATTTCATTTTGCAGGGAGCAAAAAATGTAAAGACACAAAATGGTGCTGCCTACACCACTTATAACCAAGCACAGTGGCTTCTGATTGATAGACAATCTAAAATACAAAGCAAACACATATTAGAAGCATTCTTGCAGGTTCAATTGCCTTGCTTGGGACAGAGTTTGTGTACTACTTGGACAACATGTTAAGGATTGACAGAGCACTTATTCTATCTACTAATCCGTAATGCTACTTAATTTTATCCTGGAGTAATGCAAGTAAAAATATTTTCTTTCTTCTCACGATTATAGTTGGTAGACCTATTTTTCTGTGCATTTTCAGGTAGCAGTCATTCAAATATAATGATCTAAACAAATTCCAAATATTGATTTCTTGGCAATGATTCTCCTACTGCCCCAGAAAAAAAATTGCATGAAAAAACATTATACATAATCTGTTCTCTCTGTGCTTTGTGTGTATGTGTGCGCTGCTCCAACATATTGGTCATTTTTTCTTTTTTCCCAGAGTAACAGTGACAAAAGCTGCTTGAATAGATGAACAGTTTTCAAATCAACTGCAATTCTTTAATTAGAAAAAGAAGTTAATACAACAATGCAAAGATAAATAAAATAAAATGGAAGAACTGGAGGGGCAAAGCATTTTTATCATTTTCTATAATGTAATAACACTGCTAACTGTATGAATGAAAGTTTAGTCAATCTTCCTTAAGCAAGCCAGAAAAATATCCTTAATGACGTGTTAAGATGCATGATAGGACTGGAAATCCCACATAGTAAAAATTTTATTCCTTAATTTTTCAATTATCCATTCAACTAACATTATTGAGTACCTATTTTGTACCAAGTGCTCTTGCAGGAAATAAAATATGTATTAGTAAATAAAGCTTAACAGCTAGTGGACAAAGATAGAAGTAGGTAAATTCATAAATAAATACATTCTTTGTCAGATAATATTACACACTATGGAGAATAAAAGTAGGTAAGTGGAAGGAAGATATCAGGGGGAGATTCTGGGAGAGGGAACAGGAAGTTCCCATGTTCTGAGATGGAAAAGTGTCTTGCATGTTGGAGAAAAAACATGGAATATAATGTAGAGGTTAGAATTATACTGGGTAAAATTAGGGAGGTGCCTGTTGTTCAGGGTTTTTAATTGTGGAAAAATATACATAACATAAAATTTACAGTTTTAACCATTTTTAAGTGTACCATTCAGTGGCATTAGGTTTATTCACATTGTTGTGGAATCATCATCACTATCAATTGCCAAAACTTTGTCATCATTCCAAACTAAAACTCTCTACCCAATAAATAATTATTAATCATTGTTCTGCCCTTAGCCCTTGGTAACCTCCTGTACTTTCTGTGTCTATGAATGACTATCCTAGGTACCTCATATAAGTGGAGTCATACAATAGTTGTCCTTTACTGACTGATTTATTTCACATGGCATGTCTTCCAATTTTGTCTCATATTTTAGCACGTGTCAGAATTTCATTCACTTTTGAGAATGAATAATATTCCATCATATAAGATATTCCATTGTATATATATATATACATATATATATATATATATATATATATATATACCAAATTTCATTTATCAGTGGAAAATTAGGTTGTTTCCATTTTTTTGGCTATTGTAAATAATGCTGCTATGAACACTGGTGTACAAATATCTACTCAGGTCCCTGCTTATATCCAGAAGTGGAACTGTTGAATCATATGGGAATTCTATGTTCAATTATTTTAAGAACTGCTATATTGTTTTCCATAGAAGTTGCCTAATTTTATTTCCCCAACAACAGTGCAAAAGTGCTCCAATTTTTCCACAACCTTGCCAACACTTGATGTTTTGTGGGGGTTTTGTTCTTTCCCCATTGCTTGCTTTTTTTTTTTTTAACATCTTTATTAGAGTATAAGTGATTACGGTGGTGTGTCAGTTTCTGCAATTTTGTGGTTTTTTGATAGTAGCCATCCTAATGGGTGTGAAGAGGTATTTGATTTTGATTTTGATTTGCATTCCCTAATGATTAGTGATGTAGAGCACCTTTTCATGTGTCTTTGGCTGTTTGTAAATTTCTTTGGAGAAATGTTTAATCAAATTCATTGATCATTTTTTAATCAGGTTGTTTGGGGTAGTTTTGTTGTCAAGTTGTAGGAGTTATTTATATATTTTGGATATAAATCCTGAATCAGATATATGTGAAAATATTTTCTTCCATTCTATAGGATGCCTTTTTACTCTGTTGATAATATTATGTGATGCACAAAAGTTTTTAATTTTGATGAAGTCCAATTTATCTATTTTTTTGTTTGGTTGTGCATTTGGTGTCATAGCCAAGAAATCATGCCAAGAAATTATGCCAAATCTAATGTCATGAAGCTCTTCCACTGTATTCTTACATGAGGTATAGTTTTAGCTCTTACATTTAGTTTTATTATCTACTTTGAGTTAATTTTCATATATGGTAAAAAAAAATAAGCATCTGACTTGGGCATGAAATATAATCCTTTTAACATGCAGCTGAGTTTGGTTTGCTAGTACTTTGTTAATGATTTTTATATCAATATTCATAGTGAATATTTGGTCTGTAGTTTTATTTTGCTTTGTTTTATCCTGTAGTGCCTTTGTCCAGTTTCAATATCAATATCAGGGTAATACTGGTTTCATAGAATGAGTTAGGAAGTGTTTCTTCCTCTTCAGTTTTTGGAAGAGTCACGGAAATATTGGTGAATAGTTCTTCTTTAACTGTTTGGTAGAACTCACCCATACCAATAAAGCGATCTGGTGCAGAGCTTTTCTTTCGGGAGAGGATTTTTATTGCTGACTCAATGTCCTTACTAATTATAGTTCTATTCGTATTTTTTCATTTCTTCAGTTTTGTGTTTTGTGATTCAGTTTTGTTTTTCTAGGAATTTGTCAATTTCATCTAGGTCATCCAATTTGTGGACAGTTGTCCATTGTACTCTCATAATCCTCTTTATTTCTGTAGAGTTAATAGTAATGTCCTCAGTTTTATTTCTAATTTTAATAATTTGTATCTTCTTTCTTTTTTTCTTATCCAATCTAGCTAAAATTTATCAGTTTTATTGATCTTTTTGAAGAACCAACTTGTGGTTTTGTTGACTTTCTCTAATATTTTTCTATTCTCAATCTCTAATCTTTATCATTCCCTTTCTTCTGCTTGCTTTGAGTTCAGTTTATTGTTTTTATATTTAGGGTGTTTTTTAAGGCTATTGTATGGACTTTGGTTTTTACTCTGAATGAAATTGGAAGCTGTTAAAAAGTTTTAAAATTGGAATAACATAATCTGACTTTTGCTTTGTGCTGGAAATAGATCAGAGTGATATAATTGCAAAACCATAAGGCCAGTTAGGATCCAATCTAGGAGGCAAAGTAATGATTATGTTGTTTGTAGTTCTAGTATTCTGGAAAAAAGTTGAAAATTGTGGAGCAAGGTTTTTTAATATATCTGACATGGGATGTGAGAGGAAATGAGGTGTCAAGGATCATGGCTTCAAATTTTTGGGGCTTAGCAACTCAAAGAAGAGGGTTGCTGTGCTGAGAAGAGAAAGAAGTGCATTGGGAGTTTTGGAGAAGATCAGCAATTAAATTTTGGACATATGAAGTTGTAACCTATACTAGACATCCATATGGAGGTATCAGGTAGATACTTGGATATATAAGTCTGAGATTCAGAAGTAGAGATATATATTTGGAAACTATCAAACCCATATTTACAGCAATGCATTTGGATGAAATTATCTAGAAGTTAGGGTGTATTGGGAAGAAAAGATATCAAAAGATTAATTCCAGGGGTACTCTAAAATTTAGTCAGGAAGATCAAAGGAAATCAGCAAAAGGACTGAGAAGTAGCTGCCAAACTGCCAGTGAGATGAAAAAAGAATAAAGGGATAGTGATCTCTTGGAGACAATGTCAGGGGGAAAAAAAGGTATTTCAGGAATGGGAGGATGATCAACTACACACAATACAATCAACTACATAAAATCTATATCTATGTTTATATCTATCTAGATATCTTTTAGAAACTGGGTGGAGCTAAATGTGAAGTCAAAAAAGGGTTTTACTTAAAATGAGCAATTCCGCAGGATTTCTGCCTGATGGAAATGATCAAAGAGAGGGGGAGAGGGCTTCCCTGGTGACGCAGTCGTTGAGAGTCCGCCTGCCGATGCAGGGGACACGGGTTCATCCTCCGGTCCGGGAAGATCCCACGTGCCGCAGAGCGGCTGGGCCCGTGAGCCATGGCCGCTGAGCCTGTGCGTCCGGAGCCGGTGCTCCACAACGGGAGGGGCCACAACAGTGAGAGGCCCGCATACCGCAAAAAAAAAAAAAAAATAGAGAGGGGGAGAATTAACAACAAAGATGGAGCAATGACTGAGTGATAACAGTGGCTGGGATCTAGGGGTCAAGTAAAGAGCTGGCTTTTACTAGGAGGACAAAGAGTTCACTCATAGTAACAGAGTCAATGTGTTCTGCAGCTGGTAGGTGTGTAACAGTGGTTGTGAAAACATGTAGAAATTATCTTCTGGGTTTTTTATCTCAGCAAAATAAAACACTGGGAAGTTGGTTGAGCCTGCAGATGGGATAGAAATTCCTAGAGATTTGAGGATACTGTAGAGATGTGATGTCGTCCTTTGGAATGTTAAGGCAGTGTGGAGACTACGCAAATGTAGTAGTATGTTAGATAGAGCTAGGGATTCCCCCAAATTGACAGTTAAAACACTAAGGGCAGTCAGTAAGGTAGATAATTTTGGTGACAGTATTATACAGCGTGGGTACAGACCTGAAGTAGGTGGAGAGTTAGAATAAGCAAGTGAGTATAATAAAGTAAGAGAAAGGAAATGTGATTATTATAATAATGCTTAAAGGGATTCAAGATAAATAAGAAAGAAAGCATGTTTATATTAGTTTCCCTTTTTTGCTGTATCAAATAGCATCACAAGATTATTATCTTACAGTTCTGGAGGTCAAAAGTCAGACTCAGGTCTCACTGGGCTCTAATCAAGTGTCAGAAAGGCTGAGGTCCTCTCTAGGAGGCTCATAGAAAACATTTCTTTGTGACTTTTAGTTTTTAGAGATTGCTCACATTCCTTAGCTGCTGAACCCTTTCTTCCATTTTCAAGTCCAGTGATAACCAGTCTGTCTCATGTCTCATAACTGACACTTTCTTCTGCTTCTCTCTTCCACTTTTAAGAACCCTTCTGTTTCTGTTCAGCCCACTCAGATAATCGAGAATAATCTCACCATTATAAGGTCTATAATGTAATTACATCTGCAAAGTTCCTTTTGCCATGTAAGATAGCATATTGACAGGTTTCAGGGATTAGGACATGAGCTTTATTCTGCCTTTCACAATAATGAGGGAAAAATAAGTGAAAGATAAGAAGAAGGGATGGATTTTAGTTCCCAATGAGTTTTGAAGACTGTTAGAATATGTTCATTAAAAAGAATGATCTGATGTGGCCGAGTCTACCATTGCTCTCCAATATATTTTTTCTGTTATTCTTCCTGGGTACACAACTGGATACACTTTCAAGCCTCCTTTGCAGTTAGATGTAGTCATATGACTGAACTCTGGCCAATGGAATGTGAGTAAAATTGATATATATCACTTTCAATCCTGGCCCACAAAGTCATCTCATATGTGGTCTTCCATTTTTCCCTGTAATGCCTGAAAAAAAAAAGAAAAACTATTTATATTCAAATTAATTAAAATTAAATAAAATTAAAATTTCAGTTCCTCAGTCACACTAGCCATACTTCAAGTCTTTAATAGGTAAATGTCACGTTTGGCTACCGTATTGATCAGTGCAAATATAAAATAGCTGCATCATTGCAAAAAGTTCTATTGTGTAGTGTTGACTAAAGGAAGGAATAAGCTTGGTTCTGTAGGTGATTGAGTATAGAAGAACTCTATTCCCACTACTTATTACATTGGATTGTACCAGGATGAAGAAATAAAATTTTCTTTTGTTAAGTCAGAGATTTTACATTCTTTATAATGGCAGTTAACACTCTTTAACTAGTACAGCTGGAAAGAACAACTGATATGGTGGACATTATGAGACACCGCATGGAATTCCCTTTTGGGAATAACACATTTGCTAGCCCAGCTATTGGGGATATTGCATCCAAAGACTGAGGAGGTATATAGGCCTCAGTCTCTTGCTTCAACTTGAGGTAGGTCTGACTAGTTATCCAATGTTCAGCATTGCCTGAAGTGTCATTTGAGACTTCCCTAGAGACTCCATGACAGCTTGATTTCTTCTGCTACTCATTCCTATTTATTTTCCTTCCCTTCTACAGGTGTTTCTGTTTTGGTTTTTTTTTTTTTGCTTTGCTTTGTTTTGTTTTATCATTTTCAAGGGCACTTGCTAATGTACATCCTCCTGCATGTTAAGAACCGTCTCAGACTTTGATTCCTGGGAACACAACCTACAACAATTGGTACTGGAATTGGCCCAAGGAAGCAGATGCTAGGATAGGATATAAGAGTTGCATCACCTGCCATCTCAGTGTTAATAAGGACCCCATCACTCGTGGTAGATAATGCACAGAGAAACTTTGTTACTAGTTGATGATTCAATTGTTAAAGCTTTCAACAGTGGTGAACTGAGATGGTATATTGTTGGAAGGGAGTGCATTAGCAGTTGCCAGGTATCAGACATTTGAGGGAAATGGCAGAAAGGGTAAATGTAAAGATGATAGTATCGGATGGCTATGGTTGAGTTTACTTGATGTTTTGAAGAAAAGATAAGGAAAAGCTAATGGCACCACAACTAAAAGCTAGAACTGAAATCCAGAGGGCCTCCTTAGTAGCATGCAAAAATTCTCATCTCCTGCAGTAGGAGAGCAGACAAAGCTGAGAATCAAGCCCAAGATTTAATTATAAGAACATCAAAGCTCCCAGGAAGGTTAAACTCTCAAGCAAGGCAGGCCAGGGCCCAGATTAAGAAAGAGTAACCTTTATATATGGGGTAGAAACATCTTGAGGATCAAAACCCTACCCCCCAAAAATGAATCTCAAATTCCCAGATCTCTTAAACTCCCTGAGTCTGCAGAAATGGCCCACTTCTCCCTATTAGGTATAGCACTCTCCTTTCCTTGAAGGAAAAGTAGATCCTTTCTCCCTAAAGACAGCATTTCTTTTCCTCAGAATCTGCCCCAAAAGGTCCACCCTGGCCATGGGCCAATAATTAAGGTCAAATCTCAACATAATCTGGCCAAAGGCATATTGGACCTGATTAGAGAAGAAAGAGACTATACCCCCAAAGGAGCTCCAGGATTTGTCTCACTTGTGTTAGCAGTAGCCAAGGAAGAATATATGAGACACTTATTCCATTTGTGTGCCATGTAGCATAATCCAATCACAGAAATAATCTGTCAGATTTATAGTCCAAAGGATTAGGCAGGGCATTTACATCAGGGGTGGGAAATCTCGAGGAGCATAGTAGAATTCTACCTACTCCAAGGACATTACAATTAAAAAAGAAATGCTGCAAGCACTGAGTCATTGAACTTTAGTCTCACTATAGTATAGGTTAGGTGCAGCAAGAATTATTATCATCATCTCATAGGTAAATAAGAAGAAGTTCAAAATATGAAAGCAACTTGACCTTCTTCTAGTAATTATGGTGGGTGTGGAGAAAGGGTTTAAATAGAAAGATTTTGACTTCAAGTTCAACATTTTCTTTGCAACACTTCATAAACTACATTTGGACTTATATGTCTATATCATTAATGTATTGCATGTTACCTGATTATAAAATGATAATGCTAAAGTATAACATTAGTATAAGAATTTAGAATTTTTTAAATGATTTTATGTAAAATTCTCTCTTTGGTGTAATATGAAGAGCAGAGACCAATTTATTTATTCCTCACATATATTCATCATCTTGGGCTGTTATAAAAAATATCATAGATTGGGTGGAATAAACAATAGAAATGAAATGTATTTACTCACAGTTCTGGAGGCTGGAATTTGGAGATCAGAGTGCCAGTGTGATTGGGCTCTTACGAGAGCTCACTTCTTGGTTTCCAGATGGCCAACTTCTAGTTGTGTCCTAACATGGCAGAGAGAGGGAGAGAGGTCTTTTCCTCTTCCTATAAGGCCACAGGTTTTATCAAATTAGAATCCCACTCTTATAGCCTCATTGACCATAGTTACCTTCTAAAAGCCCTATCTTCAAATATAGTCACATTGGGAGTTAGGACTTCAACATATGAATTGTGACAGGGACACAATTCAGTCCATTACACCACAATATCAAGCTTGGAACATACACATGACAATTAGTGAACAAATATTCATTCGTTTTAATTTTAATTCATTCAATTGATATGTGGTCAAGCCATACCCACAGAGAATCAAATAATTAATGGAAAAGAATTAGAGATTGAAAACCACTAAAACTTTAAACTCTATATAGTTATAGATAAAACTTTCTGAATTAAAAAAATAGATGATTACCAACTCTCATTTTGGCTGGAAGGCTTAGGCTTGACAAAGAACTTAAAATTTTCAATGGTTTCAACAGTTTCATATAAAATATCTTCAGTTAAAAATACTGGTTAGATAGAAATATCATGATCAAGGTAGCCATATATATAATTTGTTTGGCATATATTCAGTAGCTTAAAATTCCTATATTCTAAGTTATAGTATTTTTGACATGACCTATGGTGCTTTATATATGTTGAAACTGGAGTCTGGGTGGGAGGGTAATTATCAAAATTCTTCTTCAAATAACATTACAAAGTCATGACATAGCTTGATATTACAATGGAAATCACACTATATACACTTCATCCATTAAGCAACTAATATTTTTGCCTACAAAATACTCTATCAAATGCCAAAATGGCACTATCATGGCAAAGCCAGAATGGAGGAATTCTAAACTCATTAACTTATGACAAGATGGCATTTGTTTTCACTTTGCCAAATCAAAAAGAAGCAAATAAACTTGAAATGTTACTATTGGGAGAGACTGACCATTACTTTGACCTACTTTGGTAATTCAGATACTCTTATGCAAATACTCCTGTGGAACTGTGGAAAAGATGTTGAGCACATTGTAAAAATAAGGGAAAAAATCTCAAGAAAATTAACATTTTTTAGCTATTAGATACAGTCATTAGCAATATTCAGAAATATTCTGACAGCTTTCACTACAATTTCTTTTCCTTTTGTTTTAAAAAAATCTACTCTAAAGAAATACATTCAGCTAGGTTATAATTAACATGGCTGTCAAAAGATATATATCATCCACTGCTTACCATCCTAAGGTAGCAGTACTATTGTTCTCTGTCTAATCAGGTCAAAGCAGTGACAACTTTAATTAGAGTTATTGTCAAGACACTGCCTAAATTCTCTAACAGCAAACTATGTTATATGTTTGCTCCTGCATCTTTTATTTTAACCTTGTTGAGAGAGGGGAATTTTTTTTTTTTTTTTTTTTGTAAATTGGCAAGTCCCTTATTATATGTGTCCTAACAACACACTTTCTTGTATTTCACAACCAATGACCTAGCAGCTGACCTACGAGTTCTACCAGAATGTTAAAAGTCTAATGAGCTTATTTTAATAATATATCAAACAATTTGACTTCATAGCATAAAATTCATGAGAAATGAAACAAAATATATGTGGAAGAAACTCTTCCTATATAAATTACTATATTCTAGGGAAAATGCATTTTATAAAAATGCTAAATAATTGATTATAAAAATGATTTGAGCTTATTACTGAAAGTTTCAAGTTTGCAGGAACATTTATCATTTAAACTGGCTGTGAACATAAACTCTGTTCTGATTTCTCTCTCTTTTTTTTTAAAGTATGGTACATGACTTTCAACAAGAAAGATATTTTATGCACAATATATGTTCTTTTAATTGAGAAAAATATAGCTAATTCTGTATTATTTTTAGATAGATTGACCTCTCAAGTTTTTATCCATTCATTATCCCTGTACAATTTTTGGTTAGGAGAAAGATTCAGAGTAAAATAAGAAGCTTATCTTAATACAGATAAATCCAGTTCATGAAAATAAATATAAATTATTTTGTCCTTTGTAGCATATGTATTGTTTAAAAACTGAAGAACATTTTGATTTTTTTTCTTTGGCTGCTAATTTATTCATTTTAATTATGTTAATTTTCCAGGAAATTATGCTCACCTCTTTAAGGAAACATTTCTGGTTACATACTGACTTTCAGGTCACGGCATATGCAGCTTAAGATAATAAGACTAGCAATTACTTTTCTATTTTGACACACTATTCCAAGAACATTGTGCTGCATTTAATGAAGTAGGCCATTGCTGCCTTTAGGATGTATTCAGGCAGTCCTTGACTTAGGTGGCTTAGCTGTCCATTACACATAAATAATCAACCAAGAATGACCAGTGGACGCTGGAAAATCTGCTTCCCTCTCCCAATAGCCCCCTTTTCATTATTTCTTCTTACTCTTTCCAGAAGACAATGCCTGGAGTGATCTGTCTCCTCTCTTCCAATGTGCACTCTCTCCTGGAATTTCTAGTCTCACCTCTTCACTGGATTTGTAGGAAACATTCATGATCATGGGCCTGGGCTGGCTGTTGGAGGCAAGAAAAAGTAATACAAAGAGATAAACTGTATCCCCATTAACTTTCCACTGCCGTCCCTCGACACCACCTGAGACGCCATGCCTCCGAAGAACACCATTCTAGCTCCTCAATATATCCGGTGAATACTTAACTTCATAGGCACTTGACAAATCTTTATTAAGCCATATCTTTTTACTCCAGAATTACACATCCCACTCCACATCTTAAGAAAAATAGACCTAGGGTAACCTAAAATGTAAAAGAAAGAGAGGGAGAAGGAAGTGGAGACAGGGAAAAAGAAAAAAAGAGAGAGAGATTATTCTATTTCTAATTTGACATCTAGTCTGTCAATGAGAGACACTTCAAATGAAGACCAAAAAAGTTAAATTAGTCACTTCTTGAGGTCTTTAATAAGAAGAAAATAGCAAAAGCTGTCACCTGACCTGGCAAATTAGGTAGGATTTGAAGAAAGAGATCATCATCCTTGCTGTTCCTCTTTACCAGTTTAAAGCTCCTAAATGTCAGGAGGTCTGTTCCTCATCGTTCAGCATTTCCATTCAAGTCTTTCATTGTCCTAGACCTGCCTCCTATAGCATCTGTCTCAGGCTATCAGATGACAGGCACGAAGAATTTTTATTCTCCTTGACCATGAGTGAGTGAGTGGAGGGCAGGGAGAAATAGGAGAGACCTCAATTCATTGAAGGTGCCTAAATTGCTTTCCTTGTGTTGAGGTTCTATAGTGCTGTAGGAACAGTGCTGTACTTCTGGCATTTAGCCTCCTAAATGGATAAAAGAACCTAACCAAGACAGATAAACTATTCCTCCAGGCAAAATGTATTTTGAATTTCAAATACCTGAGTTATCTATAAACTACTGGAAAATTTTATGGTTATAAATTGGTTGTTGTTTTGGAAACTTCCACAGGAAGTTTACTGAGTGACTCTGAAACTCAAGCTTACTCATCTTTGAGAAAGCTTTGCCTGATAGTGGAGTCCTGTGAAGAGAAACAGGAGCAACACAGACTTCAGCTTAAAATTATGGTTCTATTTTGCCTCTCTTCTCAACCTGCAAAGCCTTCACCCCTCCTTTTTATGATACTCCTTTTTTTTTAAAGTATAATTCCTAGTCATTGGTATATGTATTAGGGGGGCAGGTAATTTGTTAAAAAGCAGTGTGAGTAATCTGGACTTTACAAGCTTAAGTCATTTGAGCAAGTAGCATTCACTTCAGCCAGGGCAGCAAAAGGATTCTGCTGTTAAAAATTTTGAAAGGAGTGAAGTAAGTCAGAAAGAGAAAAATGAATATCATATATTAATGCATATATGTGGAACCTAGAAACATAGTACAGATGAACTGGTTTGCAAGGCAGAAATAGAGACACAGATGTAGAGAACAGGCGTATGGACACCAAGGGAGGGAAGCGGGGTTGGAGTTGGTGGTGGGATGAACTGGGAGATTGGGATTGACATGTATACACTAATATGTATAAAATAGGTAACTAATAAGAACCTGATTTTAAAAAAAGTTAAATTAAATTAAAAAATGTTTTGAAAAGCAGTAGCTTGAATTATTATATCTCATAATGTAATATACATTTAAATAGAGATCCCAAGGATCAAAGCCATAAAGCCGGAAAAATGAAGCTTTGAGTCAGGTAACCAGTTAGGAGGTATTTAGAGGAGACCTGCAGAAAAAAACTTCTATAGGTGAGGGAAAGAATTAATATTGAATACATTTGCAAAAGTCATCAGGGCTCTGTACATAGGAGGATTGTTCCTTTATTTTATCAATAAGTATTTACTGAGCTCCAGTATGTCCCTAGTGAACACATATGGGGAATGCAATGATGAATAAGATAGAGCTCCAAGGCCGAAATTATTTAAAATCTACAGAGGAAGAATACAGTCTGATAGTACAAGAGGTCTAAGCAGAGTGAAGAACAGGAAGACAGGAAACTGATGAATTTCAGTTTGTGGGAGTTTGGGTGGGATGGAAGAGTAAAAGGGTGGGTTCTAGAACTTTCCACAAAGGAGAAGTCTAAGCAGGTTGTTTTTCTGTCCCAGTCAATTTACAGCAAACCATAAGAAGTGGGCCACTTCACCTACAACTGTTTCTATTTAGACTTTCATGGTAGTATGTCTCTTTAATAATTACTGGCAAACTTATATTTTAAAACCTGTGCCATCAGGAATCTGTCATGTGAATCATAAGGTACATTCAAGGAAGAGAAGAGATATCCCATTTGAACATGATAGGCTGAAGTCCTTCGATGGTACTAGCCTGCAAGAACGATGAAACAGTTCTAGCTGGGAGGGCCTGCTGACTTGTGCTCTTCCCAGAGAGGTTGGTGGCAGCAGTTCCTAGCCGTGGAAACACTGAAAAGGGCTAAAATGGTTTATTTCTCCAATATGCCTATTACAAACAGCATTCCTTCCCCTGGCAAGGCAAGTTAAACAGAGTGGTTTGGTTCTCAGCAGGACAACACACAGATACCATAAGCTTTCTCTGGCACATTTTTATTAACATCAAAAGCCTCCAGCAGCTTCTGGAACTCATCTTCCCAGAGTAATTTATGAGTTCTTTCACTTGCTTTTTCATCCTTCCCTAGGAGCTCTCAAGCATTCAAGTTGTTACCCACAGCTTACCCACCACTCTCTATTTTAACAAAGAGATGAGAGAAAATAAGACATGAGGAGTATTTTTGACTCTTACTCCTTTGCATTAAATAAGCGCCAGGGCTCGCTTTTACCTAACTCCTTTGTTACAGGAATTTGGCTCCATCACTGTTCCTGTTTCTGTGGCTGAATCTTTGTCCTCCTGTATCCTCAACATGGTTTTCTGCCCACACAAAGGGGTTCACATTTGCTTTATGATACCACTCATTTGAAACCTTTAACAGAGCCCCAATGTTTATTCACTTAACAATTGCTTATTAACCACTTCAACCCAGGCACTGTGCTTGGTGCTTGGGCTATAACCATGAACAAGACAGGATTCCTGCCTTCAAGGGGCTTGCAATCCCATCTAGAGGGAGGCATAAAACAATTAATTATAAGATTATTTGAAAAGGGCAATGAGAGATGATAAGCTTTGAGGGGTTCATTCTATGTGTTTTTCACCTTTGCTCTATGAAGCTATACACCCTAATAAAGAACTAGCGTACAAGCCCCTTGCCTCTGCCCCTACTTTATGGGGAATGAAATTCAAAAACTGGCCCTCAGAATGGGATATTGGGATAGATTTCTCCCTGCTCGTAGATATTAGGACACCATCATTAGTGGGGCAGTGATAACATTTGGCATACGGTGACATCACAATTATTAAAGCTTTCATTTATGGTAGATTGGAATGAAATTAAGGAAAAAAGTTAGGCATCAGGATATATACCAGCTGTGTCACTTGAAAGGCATGGGCCAGGGGTCATTTTAAGGAGCTTGAAGTGGACTGGCTTATTTTAACTGTAATGGAAGCCTTGTAAGAGGAAAATTGTAAGCTAAGCGCATCTTACTGCCTATGCAGGCAAAATATGAAATGCTACTTTTGCAGATTTTGAAAATTTTAGGAAGAATATGATCACTTGCAGCTGCTGACTATAACTATAAAGTTAGACCAGGATCTTACTCTAAGTTCTCAGACCTGTAAAGGGGGCTGTTCTTGGGACACCAAGTGACCATGAGATTGAAAGAGCCCATCATGATCTGGGAATCATGAAATCCACAAAACCTTATGGTTAAGCAGGCACAGTGGAGAACTATAGGACTAAAATAAAGTTATGTATTTGGGATTAGGTTGGAACAGATCTAGAAGGGAAAAGTACATTATACAAACAGTAAGACAGATAACTTGTCAACCATTTCTATTACACTGATCACTCTTCTTCAACTCATACCTATAGCTAGTGGAGGTAAGGGTTCCTTTCAGCCAAATGGCAGAAGAAATGTAGTTCATAGACTACATTTGGCTGAAGTTTGGTCCTTGTCAAAAATGGACAACTGATGCATCACAGCCCCATTTGTGGTGGCCTTATAGTACTTTGGTGATGGAGATGCAGTGGTCAGTGCTTCAGTTTTGTACTATTGTCTAATTTGTATAGGAGGAGATGTGACCTGAGATAGCCATCCTCTTGCTGGCACAATTGACCCATGAAAGAGTTTATGCATTGATGTTTATGCAATAAACTCAAGAGCAAGGGCTCATTTTTTCTCCTGAAATTTACACTTTTCCAGCAACAGAGATTGACACAAAATCCTCTAATTATATTTTTTTCTTGAGAAAAATAGCCAGCTACTTGGTGACAAGTGTATTATATCAAACATTTTATACTCTGGAGGAGAAAGAGATTTGTCTTTACTGGAATTAATAATTATTCCATCTATATGTTTATCTCTCTTACCCATAGTGCCCATGCCAAGAAAACATCTAGGGTCTCAGAAGTCTTTACCACTAATTGAAAGGAGATCTTACACCAACAAGTTGTAGTTGAATGGAATAAAAATTATATTACTTATGTATAATCACTGAGTCTTAATGTCTTGGCAGCTTATTTACTTCTGCCTATATGATCTTACCTTGCATTATAGCTCTGAATTGGACAATCACTCCACTTAGCTCTTGGCCTATACAATGCTAATATCCAGTATGATTCCATCTCCTTGGCTTATACTTATGCTTGTGAATATTTTTGACATTCTAATATTACTTCATAAGAACTGACTCTTGGGTTTATTTTAGCCCTGTGATCTTTTACTCTATATTACTACAAGCTAATAGTTTAGATATTTCAAATAATGTTATAAATATATTAAATATTCTGTTTCCAGTTTGAAAACAAAATATAGTTTCCTCATCTGTAAAATGGGGATAGTGTTTATTGCTGTAGAGATTAAATGAGATAACACATATTATTTCTCAGAAGCATGCCTGGCATATAGGAAGCACTTGTAAATATTTGTATTATTATTCATATGTGTATCATTCATAAGGAACTCAAAATGTGAACACTTGTATATGTACCAGAAATAATAAATGAATAACAATGAACTTCAACTTTGATTTATTCACTGAGATTGAGTTACAGTAACCACTAGATAGCTTATAGATGTAGGTAGATGATGGATAAATAGATAGGTAGATGATGGATAGATAGATAGGCAGTTCAATAGAAAGCATGTCTAGCTTTCTATTGAACTGTTATGAACTTTAGATTTAGAACTTCTTAACTGCTGCTAATTTTTCTTATCGGGTACCTCATGGAAATGAATCACAATTCAGCTGAAGATGTGGTAAGATGTCAGCCTCAGTATGATTCCTAATCAGATGAAATAACTTCTAGTTTTCCTGCCAAGAGGAGCCCTTACCTTTTTAAGAACATCATTTAATCATCAGGTACAGGTTATAGATCACTTTTCTTCCATGCAAGTAGTAGACTTCCAAGTTGAAAAAGGAACTGCTGTATACATGTTTTA
This sequence comes from Neophocaena asiaeorientalis asiaeorientalis, assembly GCF_003031525.2. Lineage (NCBI taxonomy): Eukaryota > Metazoa > Chordata > Mammalia > Artiodactyla > Phocoenidae > Neophocaena > Neophocaena asiaeorientalis. The sequence continues at coordinate 459,884 of NW_020175529.1, forward strand.
TGGCTTAACATTATCATATACCAAAGGACACATTTTGCTCTAAACTCTTTCTAATTGATAGATGCATGCAGAAAGGTATTAAATCTTTTAATATCCTAGAGTATTCTTTAATTTCTCATGCTTTCAAGACTTTACATATATTATTCCCTCTTCCTGTAATATTTTGAACTGTTTTTTCAAGACTCAGCTCAAATGTCACTTCCCTGTGAATATAAGTCCAAATTAAATAGTAAAATTTAAAATCTTGCACAATCTGCCCTTAACTCCAACTTCTGACCTCTCTACCCATCAACCCCTCATACCATCATATCTTTACCCAAATATCACCTCAAAGAGTCCTTCCCCAGACACCATTAGCATTAGTTTCCTGTAGCTGCTATAACAAATTAGCCCAAACTAGGTGTATTAAAACAATAAAAATTTATTTCCTCGTAGTCCTGGAGGCCCAAAAATTCCAAAGTAAGTTTCAATGGACCAAAATCAAAGTTTTTGCAGGGTCACATTCCTGCTGGAAGCTCTGGGGGGGATCTCTTCCTTGCTTATTCCACCTTCTGGTGACTGGCAGCATTCCTTGGCTTGTGATCACAAATGTCCAGTCTTCGAAGCCACCATCTTCAATATTTTCTCTGCCCCATCTTCACATTGCCTTCTGCTTTTTGTGTGTTCAGTTTCCTGTGGCCTAGCTTTTTTTTTTTTTTTTTTGGCAACACTGCACGGCATGTGGGATCTTAGTTCCCCAACCAGGGATCAAACCTGCTCCCTCTGCACTGGAAGCATGAAGTCTTAACCACTGGACCACCAGGTAAGTCCCTTGCTGCCTTGCGTTTATTAGAATATTTGTAAATACTTTTAGGGCCCATCCAGATAATCCAGAATAATCTTCCCATCTCAGGTTCCTTGATCACATCTGCAAAGTCTTTGTCATGTAGAATAACATGTACAAATTCTATCAGTTAGGACTTAAAATCTATGTGGATGATTACTCAGCCTACTATACCATTAGAAGAAAAAAATTATGACTTGGATTACCACCAGTGCTTGCTGACACTCCATATGCCCCTTCTTTGCTTTATTCTCCTCCAAAGAAATTATAGCTAACCAATATGCCTTATATTTTATTTATTAATCTTGTTATTTTTCTTTTTACTCCATTATAATGTCAACTCCATGAAATTAGGAATTTGTGTCCATTTTTAAACTATCATAGAATAATACTTGTCACTTAATAGTTTCTCAAACATATTTGTTGAAGAATGAAGGACACAAAGAAGGAATAAATAAATGAATAATTATTTTATGAAGTTTACACCTTTATTTTTAGCTATAGAGCATTAGATTAGACCCTATAAGTGAATGCTACAATAGTAAATTTTCTAGCCCTAAAATTGTTGCAAAGTGTCTTGTACAACTCGGGAGTATTCTCAAGGGATTTGTATGCCTAATAATGGTTAGATAAGATATATATACCTTCCAAATCTAACTAAAATTATTTGAATCGGTTACACAATGTTAAGGCATTTAATATTCTTAAGATCACAAAAGGTTTCTTCTTTCCTTTTCATCTAGGTGTTATCACTCTGGAGAGTGATATTCTGCGGCTCCTGATTCACTAACTCCCCTTATAAAATCAGTTATTTTTCTGTTTTCAGTAGTATTCAATGCAGAGGGAGAGAGAGTGAGAGAGAGAACGAGAGAAGATTTTCTAAACATTAACATTTAATTTATTATTAAATTGTGCCAAGCATGTTAGATGTCTGCACTGGGTTTGATGGGAAGGAAAAGCCAGGATGGCCCAGTGCCAGAAGTTAGAGCCCAGGCAGTGTGAGGAATGCAATCATTTAGGAGAAATGCCTGGCATTACATGTCAGAGTTGAACAACTGGGCCATTGAGCACAAGATACCAGAGCTTGAGGGTGGTGAGTAAAGCGTTTATGTAGGGTGAGGGTGCCTAAGTGAGGGAGACAAAGCTTGAGTTAAGTGAAAAGGGCATTTAGGTGGGAAGGAAGCCAGTATGGAAGTCAGAGTCCAAGTAGAATAAAGAGAGCTTCTTTGAAGTGGATTTGCCTGACACAGATTGTTAGAACACAGACAAGTGAGGAGGGTGTCAACACTTGGAGCTTGGTGTGGATCGTCAAAGCACGAAGATAAAGAGGGTTTTCAAGCAACAGAGGGGCAGTACACATATATTAGGCATACCTATATTAATGTTGCTATAGATCAGTTATTGGGTTCATGTCCAAATTACACTGAAATATACACATTTAATTTCAAGTTCACTACAGAATTTTATAATGCATCTGTAACATAGAATAATAATAATGCAGAATAATATTTTCCTCTCCATTTGATCATGAAACATGAATGGTTGAGTTTTAGACTAGTTTTAATTATTCAGTGTTTCTAAAATGTGTCCAAGTCATCAGTCAGCTATTTGGTAATAGGACACAAAGTTCATAGTCCTGGGAATTGATGTAACCATGAAACTCTGGGCAATAGAAATAAGTTAATAAAGAAAATGAGAATTAAAGGAAAAAAGAAAAGCTCATACGATATCTATGGCATCCATGAAGGTGAATGATTCAGATACGCAGATATTCCATCAAAAAGTAAATTGATATTCAGCTGCAAGAAGTGCAAATAGCTCACTCAAAATGGGGCACTTTCAGGGTCTGCTTCAGCTTGCAAACCAAAGACATGTTTGTCACCCATAGGTCTAAATCAATAACCAAGCTGGGAATGTAATTGGCTTCATAAGGGAGGAAAGAGGCTATATATCAAAATAGCTGCCAACATTAACTAATATTCATATAATTTAGTAAATTATATTAAATGAAAATAAAAACTTCAGTTAAAAAACACAGTTTTTCAGAATGCATAAAAAATATGATACAACTATATCCTGTCTATAAGAGGCACACTTTAGATTCAAAGACACAAATTGTTAAAAATTAAAGTAATAAAAAAGAATATACCATGCAAGCAGCTACCTGAGAGAACAGAAGTAACTATGCTAAAATCAGACAAAATGGACTTTAAGACAAAATTGGTTACTAGAGACAAAAAATACATTTTATAATAAGAGCTTCAGTTCTTCAGGAGGATATATACCAACTATAAATATATGCACCAAACAAAAGAGTACCAAAATACGTAAGCTAAAGCTGACAGAATTGAAGGTAGAAACAAGCAATTTAACAATTGTAATTGGAGATTAACAATTGTAGTTGATGACTGCAATACCCCACTTTCAATAACAGATGGAATAGGCAGAAGATAAACTAGGATGTAGAAAACTTGAACATTATAAACAAAGGAGAACTAGGAATAGGCAGAAGATAAACTAGGATGTAGAAAACTTGAACATTATAAACAAAGGAGAACTAATGGACATTTACAGAACACTCTACGCAACAATAGCAGATATATATTCTTCTCAAGAACACAAGGATTATTCTCAAAAATAAACCATGTGTGGAATTATACAACAAGCTCCAATACATTTAAAATAATTTAACTCATACAAAAAATGTTCTCTGGCTGCAATGAATTTAAATTGGATATCAAAAACAGATGAAAATTTGTGAAATTCACAAATATATGGAAATTAAACAAAATATTTCTAAATAATCAATAGATCAAAGAACAAATCATGAGGGGAATTAGAAAATAAAACAAAAACACAACATACCAAGATTTATGAGATGCAAAAGCAGGGCTCATAGGGCAATTCAAACCTGTAAATGTCTATATTCAAAAATAAAGAAGATATCAAGTCAATAAAAAACCTTCCACATTTTGTCAGGAATGCCATGTTAGTTTAATATCCAAAAATCTACCACTTTAATATACCATATTAAAATATAAAGGACAAAACCATATCTTGATGTGTAAAAAGTGTTTGACAGTATTCAACAGTCTTCATGATTCAAAACACTCAACAACGTAAGATAGAAAGGAACTTCTTCAACTTGACAAAGGGCATCTATAAAAACAGAAAAAACAAACATACACACAGCTAACATCAACAGTCTTTCACTGATATTTTCCTTAAGATTAGGGAAAGATATTTCTATCTAACATTTTACTGGAAGTAATAAATAAAAGGCATTCACATTGGAATTTAAGAAGTAAAGCTATTTCTATTTGAACATAGCAAGATCTTGTATATAGAAACATTAAGGAGTCCATCAAAAAACTCTTATAACTAATAAAATAGTTTACACATGTGGCAAGATACTATATACAAAAATCAATTATATTTATAAACACTAGCAATGAACAATCCAAAGTGAATTTTTAAAAAAATTCCATTTACAATAGCATCCAAAAGAAAAGTACAAGACTTGTGCACTAAACACTACAAAAAATTATCAAAAGAAATTAGACTATCTAAATAGATGAAATCACATCCTGTAGTCATGAACTAGAAGATTTAACCCCTATCAAAATTCCAGTTTTTTTCAGAAACTGAAAAATTGATATTAAAATTCATATAGAAATACAAGGGACTCAGAATAACCAAAACAATTTTGAAAGAAAAAGTTTAAAAAAAGAAAACAAAGTTACAAGACTCACATTTCCTGAGTTCAAAACTTACTATAGAGCTAAAGTAATGAAGAAGTTTGGTAGTGGATAAGGATAAGGATAACATAATTGTAAATCATACATGTGTTTATCTAGTACCTAGACATACAGTGTCTAGTATCCAAAATATATTACAAACTCTTACAACTCAACAATAAAAAGACAAATGACCCAATTAAAAAAGTGGGAAAATGATCTAAATAGATGTTTCCCCAAACAAGTTATACAAATGGCCAATAGATACATGAAAAGATGCTTAGCATTATTAGTCATTACTGGAATGCAAGTCAAAATCATAATGTAATACTTTACAACCATTAGGATGGCTAAAATAAAAAAGACATAAGATATGTTTGTAAGGAAGTGAAAAACTTGGACACCCTCATACATTGCCTGTTACTTTGGAAAATAACCTGGCAGTTCCTCAAAATACTAAACATAGAGCCACTGTATGACCCAACAATTCTAGTCATATATATCTATATATACCCAAGATAAATGAAAACATATACCAATAAAAATCTTGTACATGGTTGTTTATAACAGCATTTTTCTTAATAGCTCCAAAGAAGAAACCACATAAATATTCATCAACTAATGAACAAATAACAAAGTTAGGTGTATCCATACAATGGAGTGTTATTCTACAAAAAAGAATACAGATATATGCTACAACAGTGATGAACTCTGTAAACAGCAAAATGAGAGAAATGTGGTATAAAAGATGTTTTACTGCATGGTTCTATTTATGTGAGATGTCTAGAACTGGCAAATCTGTAGATACAGAAAATAGATTGGTGGTTCCCTGGAACTGGGGATCAATGGAATGTGGATTGCTACTAATGGGTATGAGATTTCTTTGGGAAATGTTGAAAAGATTCTGAAAGTAGATTTTCATGATGGTCGTACAAACCTGTGAATGTACTAAAAACCACGTAACTGTATACTTTAAGTAGGTAAATTCTGTGGTGGGTTAATTTTGTGGTGTGTGAAATATATCTCAATAATGCTGTACAAAAAAATAACAAAAAAGAATTAACCGTCAAGTATTAGCCAGAGGTGGTTATATCTATTTGACTGAATTTTAAATGGGTTTGATCAAGGAGGTTGTAGCATAAGATTAAATAAGGGAAAGTTTATTTTTAAGGGACATCTTGACCATGAAGAAGCTGCATGCCAAACATGTCTAGGGAAGTGGATCTATATGGCATAAGGCATGGTAGCCATGGAAGTGTACCAATGCAATCTTCCTTCAAGAGAGGACTTGACATTCAGTTGCAAGGTGTGCTATTAACTGAAAGAGTCTACCTAAATCTCTTTTAGGATGCATCTCACCTTTGGAGCCAAGCCAATGACTGGTCATGATGTAGATACAAGAGTAGTCCATTGCTGCAGAACAGGGGTCTGACCTCATGGATAATCTTTGCCTTGGAGCTCCTGGTTGGGTTGTCCAATCTGTATAATGGCTGGAGATTCTCCCTGCTATATTCTTCTTTCCTCCTTTTCTTTTACAGTTGTCAGTTATATATCATATTCTGAATAATTTTCCTGTCTACTTCTGCCTTTATCTTTCACATGTGCTACCCCTAATAGACTATTTGCACACCTATCTTACCATGGTCCTTGTATAGAACCCAATGAACATATCATAAAATTTATCAAATTTGGTTGTAATTATACGTATATCTGACATATTTCTTTAAAAGAACCCAAAATTAAGAATAATATTTTATCATAAAAACAAGTACATATCAATGCATTTAATTTAAAACTTTTAAAGGTATCATTTTTGGAAATCAATTTTGTAATAAAATTAACTATTTAATATAACTACCTAACTGGTCATCTTAGATTTTTTCCACTGTCAATGGTATTATTTTTCTATTTTATTGGTGATTCACAGAACTAAGGAATTTGGACACAGTTAAATTAGAGTTTGATTGAGTACTTCTGGCACTAAACTCAGAGCAGTTCACTTTCACTGTAGAAACAAAATAAATCATCTACCTTTAACTTAAAGAGTAACAATAACAAGAACAAAAGAAAAAAACACTAAAGCAGTACTATGATATTTCTAAAAGACAAATCAAGATTTTACTTGTATGTGCCATAAAGAAGCATAATAAACTTCCTCTATTAGTTTATTGCTGTATAGCTTTCATCTTTTAATTTCACAATGAAAATGTAAATTGTTATTTCCCTGAAAAAGACATTGTGGCAGTGTTATATTAAAACAATATAATTTATAAAAAATAAATTGAGCATGCTTCCAATAGAAGAGTCAGTTTTGGTACGATTGCATAAAAAAGAAGTCACAAGTTTTTTGTTCTCTTGATTAAAAGTCAGCCATCCTCACTATTTATCACATTTATAGCACAGTCTACTGGACTTTGGCAAAGCTGCTGTGATCACAAACTGTTTCTTGAATCAGAGGAAATGAGCAGACTTGTGTGACAATTTTTGAACAATAAGTTTGGTTTTCTAGCATTTCTGGGAGAAATTGCCATTCTTTACTTTTTTAAATTAATTAATTAATTTTTTTTCAGCTCTTGTTCCTCTGCAGCATTCACAGATTACAGATTTTGACCATCTGGGGTCCACACATAGAACAGTATGAGGCATGACATGCCTGCTTGAAACACATTTACCTCCTGGTTTAGGAATAATAACAATAAAAATGTGTAACACAGGATGTTATGGATTTAACTGTGTCTCCCCAAAAAAGATATGTCAATGTCCTAATCCCCAGGACCTCAGAATGTGACATTATTTGGGGATAAGATTTTTATAAAGGTAGTCAAGTTAAAGTGAAGTCATTAGGATGGGCTCTAATCCAATATAACTGGTGTCTTTTTAAAGGGGAAATTTGGACACTGAAACAAACACATGAGGGAAGATGATGCAAAGTCACAGAGAATGCCATATACAAGCCAAGGAATGCCTGAGGCTACCAAAATTTAGGAGAGAGATTTAAAACCGATTTTCCCCAACAGTCCTTAGAAGGAGCCAACCCTGCTGATACCCGAATCTCAGATTTACTTTTCAGAATTGTGAGACAATAAATTTCTGTTGTTTGTGTCACCTAGTTTGTGGTACTTTGTTATGGCAGCCCCAGGAAACTAATACACAGGCTAAGTTTTAATTCACTGTATGGCATATGAACTTTATTTCAGGAATAATTCATTTTTGGAAATACTTTACTATAATTCCTTTCAGCTTATATGGCTTTGAATAAGACCACATTTCTATATTTGTCATGTACATTGACTTTCCCCATCTACTCCTAAAATCTCCCCACTCCTCACAAAGCAATAAAGGGAACAGTGAATACGTAACATTTGAATAGAAATATCGTTTTTCATTAAAAATAAATAGTTAACAAACACATTGAATCTAACGAGCTCATGTGGTATGTAGCCTTCAAGATGGCACCCTATGGTCCCTGCCTCATAACATCCATGCTTTTATTTAACCTCCTTTTGAGTATGGGCTCAATTCAATGACTTGTCTCAAAAGAACAGAATACGGCCGGAGGGTTGGGACATTGCGTTGAAGTTTAGATCATAAAGGTTGTGACTTCCATTTTCGATGCTCTTATGCACTGTCTCTTTGGACTGTTCACCCTTGGAGAACCTACCATGTTGTAAAGAACCCTATGCAAAGGCCCCTGCATGATGGGGAAAAAATGAGGTCTTAGTTTAATAGTCCATGAGGAATTGAATCCTGCAACAACAGCTGCCTGAGACCTGATATTTCAGCTCATCAAGTTCTGAGATAAAACTGTAACCCCGGCCAACACCCTGGCAATAAACTTGTAGGAGACCTTGAACTCCACAGAAGCACCCCACTAAGTGCCTATATCCACAGACTATATGAAATAATAAATGGTTGTCATTTCAACTCCTAAATTTTGGAGTGATTTGTTACATAGAAATATATAAATAATATAAATTATAATATATAATAATATAAATTATTATGAGCTATAATAATTATTAAGCATTTTTCTCCCTTTGCATGATTATCATTATATTACTTTTGAGACTTTATGGAAAATGTAAGTGATGATAATTCTGAGAGTAAAAAGAAATGTGTTGAAGAGGACTAAGAGAACTGTGTTTTCACAACTGCTTCTACCAAGTGAGATTTGCTTTAGAAACACATTTGCAAAGCTTCATCATAAATGCAAAGCATTTAGAATAACCTGCAAGCATATTCTATTTTCTAACACATACCTTGATTTGATTTCTCTCAGGTACTGAAAAGTTAATTTGTTAATTTCTGTTACTGGTATTATTGCTAATGAAATTATATTCTTACCCAATACATGCTATTAAGATATTAATAATGTTCTATTTAGTGAAAGGATTCTATAATGCTATTAATAATAACATTAGACAATTTTATAAGGAAATTATTGAGCACAAAGAAATGTGGTACTTGTCAATGACAGACTCATCCAAAAAAAGAAGCATTGTTTCTCTTGTACACTTTTTGGGGGATAACAGATTTTACTGGTTAACAGATGAAATAAATATGTGTTTTATTATTCAATCAAAATAACATAATGAATGTGTTAGTTTCTATTATTGTTGTAAAAATTTCCACAAATTTAGTGGCTTAAAACAGCACTAATATATTATCTTAAGGTTCTAGAGGTCAGGAATGTGACATGGGTCTCACAGGACAAAAATCAAGGTCTTTGTAGAGTGTGTTTCTCTCTGGAGACTTTAGGGGGACACTCCATTTCCATGCCCTTTTCAGCGTCTAAAAGCTGCCTGCATTTCTTGGTTTCCAGTCTTCAAAGCTAGCAATTATATAGGTCCAGTGGTTCCCACATCACCTCTCTCTGACCCTTTTACTGTTGTCACATCTACGTCTGACCACAACTGGGGAAGTTTTCTGCTTCTAAGGACTAATGTAATTAGAAGAGGCTTACATGGATAATCCAGGGTAATTTTGCCATTTTAAGATCTGTAACCTTAATCACATCTACAAAGTCTCTTTACCATGTATGGTGATATATCCACATGTTCCAGGAAATACAGCCCTTATTCTGTCTAGTAGATTACAATAGTAGATGTTTGTATTTGGCTAATAAATAATACACTAAAAACTATAAAACTGTGTTGAATTCTGAAATTTCACATCAATGCATATACTCAAGAATGTAAAGAAATATGTAAAGATTTAGGCATGTGTACATTTCAAAAAAATTTAATATCACATCAAACAAACTTAAGCATGTGTTCCATTTCAAAAATAAAACAATATCACTCAAACAAATTTCATTTTAAATGAAAGTGCAATACTTTAGATTAGAGAAAGTAAGTTCTAATAAAATAGACTGAATTCCCAGAAACCTTACTAGATTAAAATAAAAACATTGCCATATTATAAATCATTTTAGACATAGCTGGTAGCTGAATTTTCTGTTTCTCTGTTCACTGGAAATCACAAAGATAAGCATATTGATCAACATTTAAGTCTGTAATTTTAATAAGAATAACTGATTTCGTAAATTAAAAAGAGAATTAGTAACATATAAAAACCATACCATTAAAAATTATAACATGGAAATGGAAGTAATAATACAAACCACTGTAAATAGGAGTATAAGTGAAGTTAACAGCCTATTGTCCATTTTTCAGGTAATGCTTTTTGGCCCATTAATATTATAGCAATGTAAGTTTGAGACAGATCTGCTAATTTCTCAATATATCCACTATGTAATATTCATGCTGTAAACTTTGGTTTCTTGTAGTTCTCCATGTAAAAATATAAGTTGAGCCACAAGCAAATATAATTTGTCTTTACAGAAGGTGACTGGTATTAAGGAGGTAACATCAAACACTTTATTACATTTATTAAGTCAGCCTTAGAAAACACAGCTCTAATTACATCAAGGCTGCTTACAAACTATCACTCTTATCTTTTGCTCCAAATAAATGGAAGTACTTACTGTTCCCAGGACATATTTTGAAAAGTACATGAATTCAAACTATACTTCCCCACCAAGAAATATTTCACTATAATTTTAATCAGGATAACATAAATCCCAAATCCATCAATATCATTATGAGCACCACCACAACAAAATTTGAATTTTATTTTTTGTTTGTGAAAATATGTAATATATTTGTGCTGTTTTAATCAATTGATTACTAACAATAAGTTCTTTAGTTACTCTATGCAGAAGGAAATAAAATAACACTTGGAGAAAATAGTAACTATTATTAAAATAAATTTAATTATATATGCACTGCAGAGAAGCATAAAATGTTGATTAATAAAAGATCTTTAAACACAAATTTAAGACTAAATTTTGTAAGAAAAATGGAGGGAAAAAGCTAGTTACAGGAGAAAATATAAAGAGGTAACACTTCTAAATTTTAAGGGAGATATTTATTATATTTCTGAAAGGAGAGAGGAGGAATCAAATTAATGTCATTTATATTCTACTGGCTAGAGTTGAAGAATGATGTAACATTTTATTTGAAATGTCAATATTGACAAATTCTAAAAATTGCATCATTTGAAACTCTTTAAACATATGATTTAAAAATATATATGACAAGTTCAAAATGCTCAAGAAGGTTACAGAGTTTTTCAAACTTTTTCAAAAAGTTTTAAGATTATTACTCTGAACTATAATTCAGACTCAGTTTTGAGTCATTAGTTACAGATCCCCAACTCTCATGATAAGTTTTCCAGTGAAGTCTCTAAATCTTATTCTGCAGCTGCAGATCAGTTGAAATCATATCACCGTTAACCCTCAAGATAACATTAAGATCTACTGATCTCAATTTTTATTTTTATTTTTTGAGTAGCTCTAACTATTTGTAAGAATAGATATTTCATGAATTTTATTTTTTCTTAGAGGTCTTTGAAAGAACAATGATTACTTATTTTTAATAGAATAAAATTGAATTAAATCTATCTTGCAATTACCATAGGATTCACTACACCTTGTATAAATCTAATACATTATGAGATCTTAGTGATATTGTTTCTATACATTGAAACATTTTTTCTATTTTATCATCTTATTTGTTATTTAAACTGTTAATCATTACTGTTAATCATTGTTGTTATTATTTAATGATACTCATAAATTAATCTCAGTTGTGTTAAAATAGACTAAGACAATATGGAAACAGAATGATGGAGCCCCTTAAAGAATGACACAGTAGTGAAATAAATAGTCACTAATTCAACCTTTTTTAGTGTTGTTATTGCATAGATTAAAGTATTGCATAAGCTTTCAAGAACCTATAAAAAAGAAAAAGACTGGAAGCACCATATTTGTGGTCTGCTTTTCAACATTCTTTGAACAAAGTTAAAATTCACAATTTGTTATTTTCTGGTCTTAAAGTTAAAGAAAAGTACAATTATCAATATAAGACGTTTTACAATAATTAGATGAATCAGAAAATGAATGCAAAAGACAACACTGAGTCTAGACTCTAAGGATGGTGAAATCAGTTGTATAAGTCAAATTTCAGACCATGTCCTTTTCGATGATGATATCCTGCATGGATTTTCTCAAACTCAACAAATGACATGTAAAAATATATGTCTAAAAGCAAAAAGAAAATGTGTCATTCTTTTTAGGGTCATTCAACAGGAAGAACTTCATCACAATTGCTTGGATCATCCCATTTTGTTAAAAGAAAATGAGACAGCACTTTTTTATCTTCTTCATGAAATTTTAATGAAAATTTTATGGTGAAAATATGATGTTGTTTTCCATTCTTTTATGATGTCTGTGCCAAAATTTATTTGATAAAGATTGTAAGTAGACAAATGCTGAAGTTAAGAGAGTATACAAACAGACAAGCAGGAAATAGATCATTTTAAAATGAAATAATTAATTGGTTAGCTCATTTATGTACTCTTTATAAAACTATAAGTCAAAATGTTTTGCAGTTATGGAACAAAGATGGCATGTTCTGTGCAACAAAATTATCAGCTATCCAAGGTTTCAAAATATTTGTCAAGTATGAAGGTGTATGTGTCAAGATGTGATATTTATTGTCTTGATTTATAACTTTTAAATATTAAGATATATGCTAGTAGGCTTGTATTTGTTTTTTGAGATTCACAAATGTTAGGTGAAAACTTGGTTGAAAAAATCATAACACATACATCAAAAAATATTTAATTTCTAAAAACTCTCCAGAAAGTGGGTTTAGAGGGAACTTACCTCAACATAATAAAGGCCATATATGACAAGCCTACAGCTAACATCATACTCAATAGTTAAAAGCTGAAATCATGTCCTCTAAGATCAAGAAAAAGCAAGAATGTCCACTTTCACCACTTTTATTCAACATAGATTTGGAAGTCCTAACCACAGCAAACAGAGAAGAAAAAGAAATAAAAGGAATCCAAATTAGAAAAGAAGAAGTAAAACTGTCACTGTTTGCAGATGACATGATACTATACATAGAGAATCCTAAAGATGCTACCAAAAAACTACTAGAACTCATCAATGAATTTGATAAAATTGCAGTATACAAAATTAATATACAGAAATCTGTTGCATTCCTATACACTAACAACAAAAGATCAGAAAGAGAGATTAAGGAAATAATCCAATTTACCGTTGCATCAAAAAGAATAGAATACCTAGGAATAAACCTAAAGAGGCCAAAGAACTGTACTCAAAAAGTTGTAATAGGGCTTCCCTGGTGTGACAGTGGTTGAGAGTCCGCCTGCCAATGCAGGGGACATGGGTTCATGCCTCAGTCCAGGAAGATTCCACATGCTGCGGAGTGCCTAGGCCTGTGAGCCATGGCCACTGAGCCTGCACAGCTGGAGCCTGTGCTCTGCAACAGGAGAGGCCGCAACAGTGAGAGGCCCACGTACCGCAAAAAAAAAAAAAAAAAAAAAAGCTATAAGATATGGATGAAAGAAATCAAAGATAACACAAACATATGGAGAGATATACCATGTTCTTGGATGGGAAGAATTAATATTAATATACTACCCAAAGCAATCTGCAGATTCAATGCAATCCCTATCAAACTACCAATGGCATTTTTCACAGAATTAGAACAAAAAATTGTACAATTTGTATGGAAAAACCGAAGACCACAAATAGCCAAAGCAATCCTGAGAAAGAAAAACAGAGCTGGAAGAATCAGGCTCCATGTCCTCAGACTATACTACAAAGTGACTGTTATTAAAACACTGTGGTACTGGCACAAACACAGAAATAAAGATCAGTGAAACAGGATAGAAAGTCCAGCGATAAACCCATGCACTTAGGGTCACCTAATCTATGACAAAGGAGGCAAGAAGATACAAAGGGGAAAAGACAGTCTCTTCACTAATTGGTGCTGGGAAAACTGGAGAACACTCCCTAACACCATACACAAATATAAACTCAAAATGGATTAAAGACCTAAATGTAAGGCAAGATACTATAAAACTTTTAGAGGAAAACAGGGGAACACTCTCTGACTTAAATCACAGCAAGATTTTTTAGATCCACTTCCTAGAATAAAGAAAATAAAAACAAAGTAAAAAAATAAAAACAAATGGGACCTAGTTAAACTTAAAAGCTTTTGCACAGCAAAGGATACCATTAGCAAAACAAAAAGGAAATGGTCAGAATGGGAGAAAATGTTTGCAAATGAAACAACTGACAAGGGATTAATGTCCAAAATACATAAACAGCTCATGAAGCTCAATATCAAAAAAACAAGCAACCCAATCAAAAAATGGGTGTAAGATCTAAACAGACATTTCTCCAAAGAAGACATACAGATGGTTAAAAAGCACATGAAAAAGTGCTCAACATCACTAATTATTAGAGAAATACAAATCAAAACTACAGTGAGGTTTCACCTCACACCAGTCAGAATGGCCATCATCAAAACTTCTACAAACAATAAATGATAGAGAGGGTATGGAGAAAAGGCCACCCTCCTACACTGTTGGTGGGAATGCAAACTGATACAGCCACTATGAAGAACAGTATGAAGGTTCCTTAAAAAACTGAAAATACCGCTGCCATATGATACAGCAATCCCACTCCTGGGCATATATCCAGAGAAAACCATAATTCGAAAAGATGCATGAACCGCAATGTTCATTGCAGCATTATTCACAATAGCCAGGACATGGACACAACCTAAATGTCCATCAACAGAGGAATGGATAAAGAAGATGTGGTGCATATATACAATGGAATATTACTCAGCCATAAAAAGAATGAAATAGTGCCATTTGCAGCAACATGGATGGACTTAAAAGTTTTCATACTGAGTGAAGTAAGTCAGAAAGAGGAAGACAAATATCATATGATATTGCTTATATGTGAAATCTAATAAAATGCTACAAATGAATTATCTACAAAACTGAAATAGAATTACAGATTTTGAAAATAAACTTATGTTTACTGGGGAGTAAGGGCAGGAGAGGGATAAATTGGAAGATTGGGGTTGACACATACACACTACTATATATAAAATAAATATCTAATAAGAACCTACTGTATAGCTCAAGGAATTCTACTCAATACTCTGTAATGGCCTCTATGGGAAAAGAATCTAAAAATGAGTGGATATATGTATTTGTTTAACAGATACAAATGTATTTGTTCACTTTGCTGTACACCTGAAACTAACACAACATTGTAAATCAATTATACCCTAAATTTTTTTTTAAAAAATTAATTTCTTTCCGTTAGCCTCTTGACACTGTATAAATATATCTACTTTCTTCCCAGGGAATATTTCTGAAAAATACTTTGACAGAGACAACCACAGCCTTCTTAGTAATCCACCTCTACCAAGCAATCGGTACTTATTTGCTTAAGTAAGATAGGCTCTTGAAAGTATGTTTTAGAGAGGAAAAGAAGTTCTATTCCTTTTCCAAAATGATCACAAGTGACTTCTTAGGGAAAAATTACTGGTGGCATCTCCCTTAAAAAAAATGCTGCTGTACAAAGCAGCTTGGTAGAGAAGATTGGTGGAAGAGACTGAGGCAAGAAATAAGAGAGGAAGCAAAAGCAAGAGAGGGAAAAATAGAGGAAGACAGAAAGGGAGCAGCTAAAAGATTAGATCCTTAACACTAAACTTATTCATGCCATGAAATTACTAAATAATGTTGAACAAAATACTTCACTTTTGAACTTCTCTGATCCACTAAAAAAATAAATAAATAACATATCTTCAAAGAGTAGAGACCAAGATTTAGAATTAAGGATCTTGGATGTCCAGCCCTGCAGTGATATGTCTGACCTTGGAACATGTCATTTTAATTCTGTAAGATTCAATTTATATTCCTGTTTCTTAAAAAAATAAATGCTGATAAAAGCAATGTATGCTTATTCTGGCAAGTTCTGAAAATGAATAATGGTATAAAAAGAAAACATAAATCATCTACCCAAAGATAACCACTATTAATATTTTGATATATTCCTTCCATTCTTTCCTTCTAATGAATGTGCCTGTTTACACCCTTTTCTTCCACTTAAACTTGTGAGCCTTTTCTCATCTCTTAAATATTCTTTTAGAGTACCATTTTTTATTATATGAATAAATATGCCAACACATATTCTGTAATGTATTTATCCTTTCTCATATTTTGGACATTTAGATGGCTTCCAAATTTTTTATTATTATATATAATAGTCAGATGAAAATCTCTATACATAAATCATCGAGTTTATGACTACTTACTTAGGCTATGTTCCATAAAAAGGGTATTAGAGAGTCATATAATGTGACCTTTCTAACAAGCTCTTGATAGGAATTCCCAAATTGCTTAAGTTTCAGTTTATTGTTAAAATAAGAAGTGTGCATTAGATGATTTCAGAGGTGCTTCTCTCAGCTGTACAATTATATGACTCTGTGTCTTTTAGCCAGCTTACTATGGACTTCACATTAAAAAGTCTATGACTCATTAATCATGTAATGTTCTCTGACAAAATAATAATACCTCAAAAACAATACTGCATCACTGTTATCTATATATTTTTATGCAGTGGACTGGGATCTTGACTTGTTAGTCTCCCAAAAGCTTACTTTGAGCCAAGCATTCAGGTGTAAATGGTTTATTAGGGAAATCTTTCCAGGAAAAATTAGTAAGGGTATGGAAGAAGCTAGATAGGGCATAGGGAAAAGCCAAACAAAGGTGACATTGCAGGTCAAGTCCCAGGCTCTGTCTAACCTCACTGTCTGCTAGAAAACTGCATTAATAGTGCTCTATTCATTGCTTTCCCTTTCTCTCCAACTTCAGTTTTGTTCAGGCTCCAGCTACACTAACTCTTCTTTCACTTCCTCAAATATTCTAAACTCTCTTGTGCCTCAGGCCTTTGCATAAGCTATGCCCTCTCTCTGGGGTCCTCATTTACCTAATTTCTCTCTGTAGTAGATGCCCACTGCCATGGGGTCTTTTTTGTGTTTACCTCATAATACTGAACATATTTCAATAACTTGTCTACCTACCTCCTTTTGTTTGGGGTTTTCACTTCTTATTTAGAAATAAAATTCATTAAAAAGTTGTAAGAAACAGCCACTTTGGAGACAGTTTGGCAGTTTTTTATAAAACTAAACATACTCTTACCGTATGATCCAGCAATCATACTCTTTGGTATTTACCCAAAGGAGTTGAAAAATTGTGTTTATGCAAAACCAGCACACAGATGTTCATAGCAGCTTTATTCATAATTGTCAAAACTTGAAAGCAACCAAGATTTTTTTCAGTAGGTGAATAGATGAATAAATTAAGGTGTATCCAGACAATGGAGTGTTATTCAGCTTTAAAAGGAAAGGAGGGAGGACCTTCAAGATGGCAGAGGAGTAAGACACGGAGACCACCTTCCTCCCCACAAATACATCAAAAATACATCTGCATGTGGAACAACTCCTACAGAACACCTATTGAATGCTGTCAGAAGACCTCAGACTTCACAAAAGGCAAGAAACTCCCCACGTACCTGGGTAGGGCAAAAGAAAAAAGAAAAAACAGAGACAAAAGAATAGGGATGGGACCTGAACCTATGGGAGGGAGCTGTGAAGGAGGAAAAGTTTCCACACACTAGGAGCCCCTTCACTGGTGGAGACAGGGGTGGGGACTGGCAGGGAATTTTCAGAGCCATGGAGAAAAGCGCAGCAACAGGGGTGCATAGGGCAAAGCAGAGAGATTCCTGCACAGAGGATTGGTGCAGAGCAGCACTCACCAGCCCGAGAGGCTTGTCTGCTCACCTGGCAGGGTGGGTGGAGCATGGAGGCTGAGGCTCGGACTTCAGAGTTCAGAACCCAGGGAGAGGACTGAGGTTGGCTGCGTGAACACAGCCTGAAGGGGACTAGTGCACCACAGCTAGTTTGGAGGGAGTCTAGGAAAATGTCTGGACCTGCCTAATAGGCAAGAGACCACTTTCAGGGTGCATGAGGAGAGGAGATTCAGAGCACTGTCTAAACGAGCTCCAGAGATGGGCAGGAAACGCTAAGGCTGCTGCTGCAGCCACCAAGGAGCCTGTGTGCAAGCACAGGTCACTATCCACACCTCCTATCCTGGGAGCCTTTGCAGCCTGCCACTGCCAGGATCCTGTGTTCCAGGGACAACTTCCCCGGGAGAACACACAGCACACTTCAGGCTGTTGCAACGTCATGCCAGCCTCTGCTGACACAGGCTTGCCTGGCATTCTGTAACCTGCCCTCCCCCTCCCGCCTGAGTGAGCCAGAGCCCCCTAATCAGATGCTCCTTTCACCCCCTCCTGTCTGGATGAAGAACAGACACCAGAGGGCGACATATGTGCAGAGGTGTGGACAAATCCAAAGCTGAACCGCAGGAGCTGTGTGAACAGAGAAAGGGAAATTTCTCTTTGCAGCTTCAGGAGCAGCATATTAAATCTCCACAACCAACTTGATGTACCCTGCATCTGTGGACTACTTGAATAGACAATGAAAAATCACGAAATTGAGGCGGTGGACTTTGGGGGCAACTGTAGACTTGGGGTTTGCTGTATGTGATTGACTAGTTTCTGATTTATATGTTTATCTTAGTTTAGTTTTCAGCGCTTGTTATAATTCATGGATTTGTTTACTGGTTGGTTGCTTTCCTCTTTTTTATTACTTTTTAATTTTAATAATATATTTTTTATTTTTTATTTTAATAACTTTTATTTTGTTTCTTTCTTTATCTTCTCCCTTTTCTTCTGAGCTCTGTGGCTGACAGGATCTTGGTGCTCCAGCCAAGTATCAGGCCTGAGGCTTGGAGGTGGGAAAGTTGAGTTCATGACATTGGACCACGAGAGAAATCCTGGCCCAACGTAATATCAATCAGCGAGAGCGCTCCCAGAGAACTCTGTCTCAACGATGAGATGCAGCTCCACTCAACGACCAACAAGCTTCAGTGCTGGGTACCCCATACCAAACAACTAGCAAGACAGGAACACAACCCCACCTATTAGCAGAGGGACTGCCTAAAATCATACGAAGTTCACAGACACGCCAAAAGACACCACTGGATGCTGTCCTGCCCACCAGAAAGACAAGACCCAGCCTCATCCACCACAACACAGGAACAAGTCCCCTCCACCAGGAAGCCTACACAACCTACTGATTGAACATTACCCACTGGGGGCAGACACCAAAAACAATGGGAACTACAAACCTGCAGCCTGAAAAAAGGAGAACCCAAACACGGTAAGTTAAGCAAAATGAGAAGAGAGAGAAATACACATCAGATGAAGGAGCAAGGTAAAACCCAACAGAACAAAACAAGTGAAGAAAAAATAGGTGGTCTACCTGAAAAAGAATTCAGAGTAATGATAGTAAAGATGATCCAAAATCTTGGAAACAGAATGGAGAAAATGCAAGAAAAGTTTAACAAGGACCTAGAAGAACTAAAGAGCAAAAAAAAATGATGAACAACACAATAAATGAAGTTAAAAATTCTTTAGAAGGAATCAATAGCAGAATAACTGAGGCAGAAGAACAGATAAGTGACCTGGAAGATAAAGTAGTGGAAATAACTGCCACAGAGCAGAATAAAGAAAAAAGAATGAAAAGAATTGAGGAAATTCTCAGAGACCTCTGGGACAACATAAAATGCACCAACATTCGAATTATAAGGGTCCCAGAAGAATAAGAGAAAAAGAGAAGGACTGAAAAAATATATGAAGAGATTATAGCTGAAAATTTCCCTAATATGGGAAAGGAAATATATAATCAAGTCCAGGAAGTGCAGAGAGTCCCATACAGGATAAATCCAAGGAGAAACATGCCAAGATATATAGTAATCAAACTAACAAAAATTAAATACAAAGCAAAAATATTAAAAACATCAAGGGAAAGGCAACAAATAATACACAAGAGAATCCCCATAAGGTTGACAGCTGATCTTTAAGCAGAAACTCTGCAAACCAGAAGAAGTGGAAGGACATATTTAAAGTGATGAGAGGGAAAAATCTATAACCAAGATTACTCTACCCACCAAGGATCTCATTCAGGTTTGACATAGAAATTAAAACTTTTAGAGACAAGCAAAAGTTAAGAGAATTCAGCACCACCAAACCAGCTTTACAACAAATGCTAAAGGAACTTCTCTAGGCAGGAAACATAAGAGAAAGAAAAGACTTCCAAAAACAAACTCAAAACAATTAAGAAAATGGTAACAGGAACATACATACCAATAATTACCTTAAATGTAAATGGATTAAATGCTCCCACCAAAAAACAGAGACTGGTTGAATGGATACAAAAACAAGACCCATATATGTGATGTCTACAAGAGACCCATCTCAGACCTAGGGACACAGAGAGACTGAAAGTGAGGGTATAGAAAAAGATATTCCATGCAAATGGTAATCAAAAGAAAGCTGGAGTAGCAATTCTCCTATCAGACAAAATAGACTTTAAAATAAAGACTATTACAAGAGACAAAGAAGAACACTACAAAATGACCAAGAGATCAATCCAAGAAGAAGATATAACAATTGTAAATATCTATGCACCCAACATAGGAGCACCTGAATACATAAGGTAAATGCTAACAGCCATAAAAGGGGAAATCAACAGTAACACAATCATAGTAGGGGACTTTAACACCCCACTTTCACCCATGGACAAATCATCCAAAATGAAAAGTAATAAGGAAACACCAGTTTTAAATGATACATTAAACAAGATGGACTTAATTGATATTTATAGGACATTCCATCCAAAAACAACAGAATACATTTTCTTCTCAAGTGCTCATAGAACATTCTCCAGGATACATTATATCTTGGGTCACAAATCAAGCTCTGGTAAATTTAACAAAATTGAAATCACATCAAGTATCATTTCTGACCACAGTGCTATGAGACTAGATATCAATTTCAGAAAAAAAACTGTAAAAAATACAAACACATGGAGCCTCAACAATATGCTACTAAATAACCAAGGGGCCACTGAAGAAATCAAAGAGAAAATCAAAGAATACCTAGAAACAAATGAAAATGAAAACCCAATGAACCAAAACCTATGGGATGCAGCAAAACAGTTCTAGGAGGGAAGTTCATAGCAATTCAATCCTACATCAATAAACAAGAAACATCTCAAATAACTTAACCTTACATCTAAAGCAATTAGAGAAAGAACAATAAACAAAACCCAATGTTAGCAGAAGGAAAGAAATCATAAAGATCAGAGCAGAAATAAATGAAAAAGAAATGAAGAAAACGATAGCAATGATCAATAAAACTAAAAGCTGGTTCTTTGACAAGACAAACAAAATTGATAAACCATTAGCCAGACTCATCAAGAAAAATAGAGAGGAGACTCAACTCAACAGAATTAGAAATGCAAAAGGAGACGTAACAACTGACACTGCAGAAATACAAATCATCATGAGAGATTACCTCAAGCAACTATATGCCAATACAATGGACAGCCTGAAAGAAATGGACAAATTCTTAGAAAAGCACAATCTTCCGAGACTGAACAGAAAGAAATAGAAAATATGAACAGACCAATGACAAGCACTGAAATTGAAACTGTGATTAAAAATCTTCCAACAAAGAAAAGCCCAGGGCCAGATGGTTTCACAGGTTAATTTTATCAAACATTTAGAGAAGAGCTACCACCTATCCTTCTCAAACTTTTCCAAAATATAACAGAGGGAGGAACACTCCAAAACTCATTTTATGAGGCCACCATCACCCTGATAGCAAAACCAGACAGATATGTCACAAATAAAGAAAATTACAGGCCAATATCACTGATGAACATAGATACAAAAATCCTCAACAAAATACTACCAAAAAGAATCTAACAGCACATTAGAACTATCATACACCATAATCAAGTGGGGTTTATCCCAGGAATACAAGGATTCCTCAATATATGCAAGTCAATCAATGTGATACACCATATTAACAAACTGAAGGATAAAAACGATATGATCATTTCAATAGATGCAGAAAAACTTTCAACAAAATTCAACACCCATTTATGTTAAAAAATTTCCAGAAAACAGGCATAGAGGGAAATTACCTTAACATAATAAAGGACATATATGACAAACCCATAGCCAACATCATTCTCAATGGTGAAAAAATGAAACCATTTTCTATAAGATCAGTAACAAGACAAGGTTGTCCACTCTCACCACTATTACTTAACATAGTTTTGGAAGTTTTAGCCACAGCAGTAAGAGGAAGAAAGAGAAATAAAAGGAATCCAAGTCAGAAAAGAGGAAGTAAAGTTGTCACTGTTTGCAGATGACATGATACTATACATAGAGAATCCTAAAGACTCTACTAGAAAACTACTAGAGCTAACCAATGAATTTGGTAAAGTATCAAGACACAAAATTAATGCACAGAAATCTCTTGCATTCCTATACACTAATGATGAAAAATCTGAAAGAGAAATTAAGGAAACACTCCCATTTACCATTACAACAAAAAGAATAAAATACCTAGGAGTAAACCTATCTAAGGAGACAAAAGACCTGTATGCAGAAAACTGTAAGACACTGATGAAAGATAGTAAAGATGATACAAACAGATGGAGAGATATACAATTTTGATACTCAAAATTGTGAAAATGACTATACCACACAAAGCAATCTACAGATTCAATGCAGTCTCTATAAAATTACCAATGGCATTTTTCACAGAACTAGAACAAAAAAATTCACAATTTGTATGGAAACACCAAAGACACTGAATACCCAGAGCAATCTTGAGAAAGAAAAACAGAGCTGGAGAAATCAGGCTCCCTGACTTCAGACTATACTACAAAGCTACAGTTTTCAAGACAGTATGCTACTGGTGCAAAAACAGACATATAGATCTATGGAACAGGATAGGAAGCCCAGAGATAAACCCTCACACGTATGGTCACCTTGTCTTTGATAAAGGAGGCAAGAATATACAATGGAGAAAAGACAGCTTCTTCAACACATAGTGCTGGGAAAACACCTACATGGGACAGCTACATGGAAAAGAATGAAATTAGAACACTCCCTAACACCATACACAAAAATAAACTGAAAATGGATTAAAGACTTAAATGTAAGGCCAAACACTATAAAACTCTTAGAGGAAAACATAGGCAGAAGACTCTATTACATAAATCACAGCAAGATCCTTTTTGACCCACCACCTAGAGAAATGGATGTAAAAACAAAAATAAACAAATGGGACCTAATGAAACTTAAAAGCTTTTGCATGGCAAAGTAAACCATAGAAAATATCAAAAGATAACACTCAGAATTGGAGAAAATATTTGCAAATGAAGCAACTGACAAAGGATTAATCTCCAATATATACAAGCAGCTCATGCAGCTCAATATCAAAAAAACAAATAACCCAATCCAAAAATGGGCAGAAGATCTAAATAGACATTTCCTCATAGAAGATATACAGATTGCCAACAAACACATGAGAGAATGCTCCACATCACTAATCATTAGAGAAATGTAAATCAAAACTACAATGAGGTATCACCTCACACCAGTCAGAATGGCCATCATCAAAAAATCTACAAACAATAACTGCAGGAGAGGGTGTGGAGAAAAGGGTACACTCCTGCACTGTTGGTGGGAATGTAAATTGATACAGCCACTATGGAGAACAGTATGGAGGTTTCTTAAAATATAAAAATACAATTACCGTATGACCCAGCAATCCCACTACTGGGCATATACTCTGAGAAAACCATAATTCACAAAGAGTCATGTACCACATGTTCATTGCAGTACTATTTACAATAGCCAGGACATGGAAGCAACGTAAGTGTCCATTGACAGATGAATGGGTAAAGAGGATATGGCACATATATACAATGGAATATTACTCAGCCATAAAAATAAATGAAATTGAATTATTTGTAGTGAGGTAAATGGACCTAGAAACGGTCATACGTAGTGAAGTAAGTCAGAAAGAGAAAAACAAATTACCGTATGCTAACATATATATATGGAATCTAAAAAAAATGGTTCTGAAGAACCTAGAGGCAGGACAGCAATAAATATGCAGATGTAGAGAATGGACTTGAGGACACAGGAAGGGTGAAGGGTAAGCTGAGATGAAGTGAGAGAGTGGCATGGACATATATATGCTACCGAATGTAAAATAGTTACCAAGTGGGAAGCAGCCGCATAGCACAGGGAGATCCTCTCTCTCAGTGCTTTGTGACCACCTAGAGGGGTGAGATAGGGACTGTGGGAGGGAGATGCATAAGGAGGGGATATGGGGATATATGTATACGTATAGCTGATTCTCTTTGTTATACAGCAGCAACTAACACAACAATGTAAAGCAATTATACTCCAATAAAGATGTTTTTAAAAAATCATACAAAGAAATGAGCTGTCAAGCCATGAAAAAACATGGAGAAACCTTAAATGCAAGGTATGCAATCTGAAAAGGCTACAAACTCTATGATTCCAATAATGACTGTTGAAAAGGCAAAACTGTGGAGACCGTAAAAAGATTAGTGGTTGCCAGAAATTTGGGGAAACAGTGGGCTGAATTGGCAGAGAATAGAGAATTTTTAGGTCAGTGAACCTATTCTGTATGATAGTATTATGGTAGCTACATGTCATACATTTGTCAACTCCATGGAATATAGCACCTAGGTTGAATGTAATACAAAGTAAATTCAGTGTAAAATCTGGAATTTGGGTGTTACCGATATGTCAATGTAGTTTCATCATTATAACAATTGTACCCCTCTGGTGGGGATGCTGATGGTGAAGGTTGTGTGTGTGTGGGGGGGGGAGGTCAGGGAGTATATGGAAATTCTTTGTACTTTCTGTCCAATATTGCTATGAACTTAAAACTTCTCCAGAAAGTATACTCTATTTGTTTAAAAAGTTTGTTAGAATAGGAAAATGAATTTCCACATACCCTTTAACCAGATTCCCCAATTGTTAACATCTTCTCACATTTAATCTTATCATTCCCTCATCTATATTTACACCTAATATTTTTCTCAACCTTTTAAGAGTCACTGATGACATGGTGCCCTGTTATCCCTTCATAATTGAATGAGTATTCCATAAAAAAGACATTTTCCTACATAACAACAGAAAAATCAAATCAGGAAATTAACAAAGATATATTAACTATCAAATTCAGAGTCCATTCAAACTTACCTGATTTTTTTCCCCCATAGGTCCAGGATCTAATCTATCATCACATGTTGCACCAGGATTTAATATCTCTTTAGTTTTATTCAATATAGAACAGGTTTTCACTCTTTCCATTTGTTATCTTCACATTTTAAAAATGTATAGGTCAACAACTTTTTAGAATGTCCCTCAATTCAGGTTGATGTGATGTTTCCTCAGAGTTATGTCCAGATCATGTATTTTTATCAGGAAAATCACTGAGGTGCTACTGAGTTCTTTTTAGTGAAGAGACACATAATGCTGATCTGTCCTACAACTGGTAATGTTAACTTTTATCCCCAGAGCAAGATAGTGTCTATAAAGTTTTCCACTATAAAGTTAATAATTATTTTTTTACTTATTAACTAATAAGTATTTGATAACTATTTTGTGAGGAAAAAATATATTTTTCTTCCTAAAATTTTTACTCCCTTCATTTAATACCCATTGTTTCTTGCCTGAAGCAATTATTACTATAATAATTTCCAACAATTTCCTAATTTTGCCATTAATTATATTTATTTATTGGTATTCCCTGTAAAGTAAAGCTTTCCCTTCTCTTTTTAAAATTTTATTTATATATTTGTTCCTTTTTAAATGTATATTAGTATGACCTTAGAGATTCCTGTTTTATCCAGTGAGTTATAATTTGTTACTATCTTGCTTTATTTTGATGCTTAAATTGGCCCAAATTTGGTCAGTGAGATTCTCTTCAAGCTGGTTTTTATGTCTTTTTAATGTAATTTTTTGTGAGACCAATTCCTTAGCTTATGCTACTCTCCCTCTCTAGCTCTGAAACAACTGGTTCTCCAGAGAGTCTTGGTTTATTTTGGCAGAGAACAGCATTTAGAAAACAAGATCTAGGTGCTAATAGTGATCATTGCTACAGAGGGTTCATTTTTTTTTTAATTAAAGTATAGTTGATATACAAGGTTGTGTTAATTTCTGGTGTACAGCAAAGTGAATAAGTTATATATATATATATATTCTTTTTCATATCCTTTTCCATTATGGTTTATTACAAGATATTGAATATAGTTCCCTATGCTATACAATAGGACCGTGTTGTTTATCCATATGGAGGTTTCTTCTCTTCTAAGTTCTCCAAATTGACAGAGCAAGAAAATACATATCCTAAATGAATACCTGTGTGCACGTGTGCACACACACTCACCCACGCCTACATATTTATAACTATCTAGCTATTGAGAGAACCATCTAAAACCATGATTTCTCTTGGATATCTCCAATCCAAACTGAAAAAAAACAAGGCTTATTTTTGCCTCTCTTTTTCCCCCCAACACTTATGGAACTCTTCCTTTCCATGAGAAACCTGGCTTTACTTCCCTTTAATCATTCTACATATTTACTCAATACTTCTCCACCCATATAACCAATTTCCTAATCACATAGAGCTCTACCAGCCAAACTTTCTGCTCCAACCAAGGGTGGAGGGGGAGAGAAAGAGAAAGAAAGATTTTTCTCCTCCAAAGTGCATCCTTAACCAAGTTCATAGTAATTCACTAAATCAAAGAATAAACACCTTTACATATATTATAAAAATCTATCATTACTCTGTGATGGTTTCATCTAAAACAACTATACTTTTGTTAAAATTTTATGCAATAACCCAGTTTTCTAGTTGCATAACAGGTACTTAATAAATATTTATGGAATAGTTAATAGAATTAAAGTTCTGATTTGCATGTTTATAAATTTTTAACCACTTGTCTTACTTGTTTCCATCTTTTCCTATAAAGAATCAACAGTTTGCTTAATATTCCAATGAATTCCAATGATTTTATTGGAAACAGTGAATGTTTTTAAAGCATTTAATGGATTGCTAAAATGTCCTGCCAGTATGAAATGGAGCATCTCCTGAAACAACGAGGGTAAAAAAATCCTGGGGGAATTACAAAATAGTCTGGAAAAATATAAATAGGTAAATAGCCAAGATAAGCAACTGCTACCATATTCTGAGCACCTGCTCTATAGTAAGTACTAAACTGGGCATTTTAGTTGTACATCCTCTGTAGAGTAACTATTATTATGATTATTTAAATATGAAAAATACAGATAGAGATCTAATAACTTGTACAAGGTCACTCAGCAACTGAGGGACTGAAGCAGAATTCAAATACATCTAACTCCAAAACCTGTGCATTTAACATTCTTTTTGAAATAATAAGGACAAAAGTGCCAAATACTATTTGTCAGGCTGTGACAGGTATGATCTTTTCTGCATCTCCTTTTGGGCTCAAATCTCTACCATAATTAAAAAACCCTTTCTTCCTCAAGGCATGCAATGGAAAAAAATCCTGGGCAAGCCTCATAGAGAAAAACGTAATTCAGGTTATAAATTTAAACATGGTTGTAAGATTATTTGGAAAGACAGACATAAAGGAAAGCATTCAGAAAGAAAAGGCATCGCACATTTTTAACAATTAAAAGTGCAAGGAGCTAAATGCTCTTGGCCCAGTCAGAGTCATGGCTTACTCTTCTCATTTAAACCATACAATTATTATAAAAATTGGAAAATCAGACTGGTATGGCTTTCATTTATTTATTTATGTAATGAAAGAGAGAGCATGAGAGAGAGAGAAAGACTCTATAGAAGTATAAAAACTATGATCCACCCACACTGGACTCCTTTATGTTCAGATGGACCAAGCCCTTTCCAGCTTCAAGGTCTTTGAATGTGCTGATCACACATCCCAGATCAATTCCTCTACTTCTGTATGATCATCTTCTTTATTTCATCTGGGTCCCAGAAATAACCATTTCTACAACTGGGCCTTCTCTTCAAAACCTATCAAAGGACAATCTCTTCCCTGCCAGTCCTTGTTAATTTATAAATGGAAGTATGACATAAGACTTTGCTTGCTTTATTTTTAGTGATTATCATATTCTGTAGTGCTTTTTATTTTTTGTTTGTTTGTTTATCACCTATACCCATAGGTGCTCTCATGTTTTGAAATTATATATTTAGTTCCTCAGCACTTAGCATAATGTTTGGGATAGACAGCTAGATAGATAGCTGGAGATATATAAATATGATACTCAATAATTAATTATTGAGTTAATAAACTAAGTCTATTAATTCTTTGCCCTTATAAAGTTTCAAAAAGTATAAATATTAAATAAAGACTACTAGGAATATTCTTTGTATAAACACAAAATTTATGATTTTATGTCTGTAGGCTAGGCATCATTTTTGGCATAATAAAATCAATGGAAAACATCTAATCAGAATTTTAAAAATTAACTTCTGAATTAATGCTATAAACTATCACATCTAGAAGAATAAGTTGTTTTGTTTTCTGGCATATTTGTCATTTTTTTTAGTATTTTAACTTAAAATGATATAAGAAAATTATAGGCTAAAAGAAAATGAATCCATCTCAGGTCATGTCCTATGTAATATCCTGGTTACAAAGGCTGTGACTTCAACTGACAACTTCGAGTTATTGGTCTGAGAAATTTCATGATTAGGCAATGTCTGCAAGGGCTTATTATTATCATGACCCCTAAACATGAATACAAAAATAACTGTGGTATAGCTAGCTGTTGGTAATTTACTTGTTAAAATTGTTCAAGTTTGTAGCTCTGAAACCATAGTCAAGAGTAAATGGTGCACAATATAAAATCATAATTTGAGCAAAGTTTATGAAACTCAAGATAATCCTTTTATTTAACCCATTAAAATTAAGAACTTAGGGAATAATGCCAACAATGATATGTCAGAAAATGAAAAAAAAATGTTTTCTCAGAATTCTAGTTTGAAATATTCTGGTATTTATTTTCTCAAAATTCTATGCCATTTTTCTGATTTCTAAAAATTGAAAGGCTAGTAAGAATTAATGAAAATTTGAATAATGTATGCTCTAAACAAACTTTTTATAGAAAATACTGTGGGGATCTATATAATCTAAATTTTTTTGACAATATAACCCATGTAAACCTAGTTGTCACTGTCTTCTACTTAGTTTATGATATAGGATATCACAGATTCCACTGACAATTTTTTAATAATTGTCTTTGACATAAGCATTTTTTATAGATTGTGATTTTCCTCTGAAAATCTGATTGTATCAATCAATCAGGCTGATTTCAACTGCAAGTAATGGAAAACCATGACTTAACTAATTTAAACATTAATAACATTTATTATCTTACATTAAAAGTAGTTCAGAGCTGTGTTAATTAAGCAGTTTACTAACATTATCAACGACTTAGGTTCTTTCTATTTGTCTTTATGCCAACCACACATGTTGGCTTAATCTAAAAATGTGTTCCATTCATGGTTACAAAATGGCTGTCATGGACCATGGGTCTGCTGTACTCAAAGCCTCATATCATATTTATACAAGTCGTCCAGGCAGAAGCCTTACACCCACATGGCATTTACTAAATCTGATTCCATACTCACTCCTACACTAATCATTGGTAAGAGAAATATAATTAGCTGATTAGAATAGATTCATTGGAAATGACTCCTTAAAGAAGAACAGGGTCATTCTTGAAAAAGTTCAGAGTTCTATAAACAAAAGATAATAGAGGAGACAGCTATTGGGTAGGCAACAAACTGCTTCAGTGACTCTTAAGTGAATACATACAACAACAAAAAGAAATTTGATATATCCCACATTCTAAAAAAACTGATGTAATTTGCTCTAAGTTAGTGACAGCGTTACTAAAGTGAGATTTCACTGCTTTCCAGCACTGAGTTTTCTCTCTGTTAATTTTCATCACTTGGTTTCTCCTGCAGGCAATA
Source organism: Neophocaena asiaeorientalis asiaeorientalis (assembly GCF_003031525.2). Lineage (NCBI taxonomy): Eukaryota > Metazoa > Chordata > Mammalia > Artiodactyla > Phocoenidae > Neophocaena > Neophocaena asiaeorientalis. The sequence goes on from NW_020175529.1 coordinate 489,864, forward strand.
GCATTCTAAGCTGTACCCCAGAGAAGTCAAGAATTGTCTTCAGTCTTCATTAACATGCAGTATGTAGTTGAGTAGTTTTGTTATTCATATATTTTACTGATATTTATACTCAGTTCATTATGAACTTTTATAGGTGAGAATGTATGATTTACAATATTTACTGTGGCTCCGTAATGGTTTTATTAGGCAGGCACGGTTAAGGCAAAAAAAGTAGAGCCCCATCTCACCTTGAGAGCCTCTCGCTCTCACTAAGACTTTTATTAAACATTCGATGGTCATGGTAGTTAGCGCCAGTGACATGATTCCCCTGCAGAACAAGATTCTGGGGGTTTGTTCACAACAGATGAGATGATACAGTTCCCCTTTTCCCATTGTTGGACGTAGTGTTTTCTGAAACCGGATCTGAAACATCAGAGGTTATTTTTGCTGAACATCACACACTAGCACATTTGTCCAGCTACAATGAAAAACCCTTTAAGAATAAAGATGTGCTTTATTCCAATGGCATTTCAGGAAATGAAATTCAAAATTTTTGGCACTGAGCTGTACTTTTTGGGAGTCGGCTTCTTCCAAATTTTCTTGCATCACATAAAAAAGGTCAACTGTGGGTAAAACTGGAAGGCAGTCATTTATCATACTTCTCACTCTCTGCAGATCTTCTAATGGTTAACATAATCAAAAGGTTTTTGACTTAAACATTTGTCCCCTTCCTGGTTCTCAGTGTTTCAATGCTATGCTACGTCTCTAAGCACAAAGAAAAATCTCTATGAAAGAGTATATTTACTGCAATCTATTTTGTATTCAGTTTCATATATTTGCAAACCAATTTCATACAAACATACAGAACCTGAAACAAGAATTTTCATGGAGATATATTCCTAAAATGTTACATATATTTTTAAGACATTTTGTAGATTAAAGTTCAAAAGCTGTACATACCCTGAAACTCCAAGTAATAGACATCTCCTTTCTTAGTACCTCATCCATATTGTCTGAATTCTGATCATCCTACCTACATTGAACTCTAAACAATATTTCATCTCTGCTTTTATGAAATATCAAAATATGGAAATGTCTTCCCCTCCATTCAGCTTTTTTACAATGTCTAAGAGCCATTTAGCTGATTTTCAGTTTAGTTCTGCAGCCATTTATTGGGTGTATACTCAGAGCATGACATGGTATTAAGTACTCTGGGAAATACTAAAATGAGTAATAACAAGAAGCTTATGTTCCAAGAAGGTAGATAAAAAATAGACACATATGATTCACTTGTCTACCACGGCAGCCTTTAATAAGTGACATAAATGGTCTATGAATTGAAGATTCTCATCTCTACCATTCACTAGATGAATAATTACATGAAACACTTTGTTACTGTTTAATGGATCAAAGCATTTGTTTGATTAGCATTGGGTGCGGGGGGTGGGAGTGTCTGGCAAGTTGCTGTTAAAGCTAGGAAATGAGGAAGGTGATATTTCCCTTTGAGAATTAAAGCTTGGTATAAAGCCCAGGGGAGAAATAGATTCCCTGAACAGTAGGACTTTGTTGAAAATGCTAATATACAAGTGAAGGATTTATTTTATCAAAAAGGGGGACTACAGAAAGAGTCAGAGACACTTCATTTCAGTGCTTAATTCAAACATTGGCTAAGAGAGTGGATGTATTAGATGCATTATCCATGGGAACTTGAATATTTTTCATTCTAATGTCCAGATTATCACAAGAACAGAGCTGAATATCAATCACAGGAGTCAGTAAATACCATTTCCCACTTATTGACAAGACACTACATATCATCAGATGGCTATGGCTGGCTAGCTAGCTTAACCTGATGCCATTAAACACTCAACAAAACCAATTCCCCTCATTTTGACGACTCAATATGTCGTTTTTAATTCCCATAAAAATCTACTTTCTAAGAAGTGTTCATTCTTTGTTTATTATATTTCTTATTTCTGTGCCCTTGAATTTTCATAGAAAATCAAAATTGATTATGTGGGCCTTCCCCATTGCTTGGTGCCAAAAATATTCTGATCCATGCAGCAGCATTTTCATTCTGGTGTCTCTCTCAGTCTCACTATGTTTTTAGTTAAGTGTGATTCAACCACGTACGGCCAAATTTCCCCTGCATACTGATTAAATTTGGTCTGGACTTTTAAAGAACCACATTTCATCAGCCTTTCCTAGGACCAATGACTAAGACCAATGCAGTGACTACCATTTGCAAATGCACTTCCCTTTCTACTGACCTCCCCAATTGGCAAGCTGCTACATTTATGGTTATTTGACTCCACCAGTTTTCACTTGCATCAGTTACAAAAGAACATATGGCATTACTAAACTTAGTCTAGCAAGTAAGTGAACTAGTTACATCAGTGAAAATATTAAAGAAAGAACATGTCTTTGTGCATTCCTGGTATAAATATCTGTAATGTATATCCCATTAGGATATCTGTTTACCTTCATTTGTTGCAACATATTTATGTATCATTCATTCCATATGTGTACATAATTTATATATTATAATCACTGAGAATTTGATTAACCAAAATTCATTTTAAGGGAAATTATTTGTGGAGACAACTTTAAATAAAATGTGAGAATAAAAAGGCTAATGGCTGTTTTCTGCAGGGTCAATGCAATATTCTCAAGGAGTTTTTTTGTTTTGTTTTGTTTTTCTATCATAAGTGAAGGAGAAAACATTGCATACTATTATTGACAATTAAAAATGGCAAGATATATCTTAGATTAGTGAAACAGTACAAAGCCAAAAAAGATTATAAGATTAATAAGCACCAACACAGGAGCAGTATGAGATAATGGAAGGAAAACATGCTAAACAGATTTTATTATCAGATGGACCTAGTTTAATATTTTATCTTGTTTGGGGAAATTTCAATAATTTTTTAAATCTCATTTGTGTTATATGTAAAATAGAAATATTAGTACCTGCCTGTTTTATTTATCATAAAAATTAAATTGTAATTTTTGCAAACTGCACTATAAAGTTTCTAGCATTTGGCAAAATTCATGTAATGGTAAATATCAATATTATAAATTGTTTCATGGTAATAACTTCAATGGTGTAAATATTTATTTAAGGAGATGATTCCAATTCCCTAACAGATAACTTACTATGGATAGAGGTACAGTGCTGAAGAATCTAAAATTCAAGAACTTCTGGTTGTTGAAATGGGAAATTGTAGGTGTTTGAGGGATTTGGGCTGATTAATTAAACAAGGAGGTCGTTAGACTGAAGTGGCTGTAAGGATTTAGTGGCCTCGGTAAGCAAACAAAAACCTAGGTCTTTAAATGCCTCAAAGTTGAGAAATTAAAACCAAAGGACAGCTAGTACAAACGACCTTCTCTATATAAATATTTTTCCCATCTCCTGTCAGTAGATTGCACCCAACCACTTCTGGTTTGTCACTGCCCATTAGAATCCATTTTTGCTGAAATAAACTCTTAAAATTTGTAATATGACTCAGTTTATTTTTTAACAGGGCTGATCAAGAAAAATTATATGGCTACATGAGGCAGTGACAAACAAAGAACTTCATTGGGTCCCTCATAGATTGACATTGTCCAGAGGCTTAGGCAAGGGGCCACCATCCAGAAGAAAAGAGGGCACGGGCACCCCTAGGGGGAGAGGGGATGATGAGAGGGATTACTTATATAGGGGATGTGTGGTGATGTCTCTCAGCAGCACCAGGAGCCTCTGAGTCACAGGACTCTGTAGGGTCAGGGCCAAAGGGCTGTAGTGGTTTGGGACCTTACAACTACAAGACAAGACAGGCATACTTCATTTCATTGCTCTTGTCTTTATTGTGTTTTGAAGAGGTTGGGTTTTTTACACATTAAAGTTTTGTGCCAGCCCTGTTTCATTAAGTCTATCGATGCCATTTTGCCAACAGTTTTCCTCACTTCCTGTCTCTGTGTCACATTTTGGTAACTCTCACAATATTTCAAACATTTTTTTATCATTCTTTGTTATGGTGATCTGTGATTAGTGACCTTTGGTGTTACTACTACAACTTGCTGAAGACTCAGATGATGATTAGCATTCTTTTAGTAATAAAGTATTTTTAAATTAAGACGTGTACATTGTTTTTATAGACACGAGGCTATTGAACACTTAATAGACTACAGCATAAAGTAAATATAACTTATATGCATTGGGAATCCAAAAAAATTTGTGTGACTCACTTTATTGTGATATTCACTTTATAATGGTCTGAACTGAACCCACAATATTTCTGAGGTATGCCTTCATTACCAACGGATAAGAGCCACTGGGTGAGGTTTTGTGGGATATGTAAAGCAAACCAGTTCTAAATGGCTAAAACTCTTCTCATTTGGGCTATTTCCAAGTCAATTGGAGGTATAAAAGTTGAGTTTGTCGGTCAGCATTTTGTGCTAAGAGGCCTCAACCTGCAGTGAGGAAATCAACAACCTTCAGGGCAATATGCAGGCCATCTCTAGGTTATTTATATAACAGAAATGTAAGTTCATATTACAAACTTGAATTGGAGGGTGTGTCAGTTATCTGCTGCATCTATGATTTGCATAGTCTAACTTGTAAACAAGCATGTCTTAAATCTGAGTTTGTTGTCATGAACCATACAGCATTTATCTCAATTGATATAGAAGGCAAAGTTACCTCAGTTTTTACTGCTAAAACTCTGAAAGTTGGGGCTTCCCTGGTGGTGCAGTGGTTGAGAGTCCGCCTGCCAATGCAGGGGACACGGGTTTGTGCCCTGGTCCGGGAAGATCCCACATGCCGTGGAGCGCCTGGGCCCGTGAGCCATGGCCACTGAGCCGGGGCGTCTGGAGCCTGTGCTCCGCAACGGGAGAGGCCACAACAGTGAGAGGCCCGCGTACCGCAAAAAAAAAAAAAAAGAAAAAAACTCTGAAAGATGAAATACCCATGGTAAGTCAGATATTTTAGGAGATTCATTAATTTAACAAAAGTTTATGGAATTGTGGAATTTTAATGGCAAAAAAAGTTTATATACTTTCTAAATAAAAATATTTCACAGGAAGTAATACGAACAATGTAGTAGAATAATTGCTCCCTAAAGATGTCCACATCCTAATCCCCATAACCTGTGAATACATCACCTTACATGGCAAAAGAGAATTTGCAAATGTGATAAAGTTAAGGATCTTGAGGTGGGGAAATTACCCTAGATTATCCAGATTGTAAATGTCCTTATAAAAGAAAGAGAAAGGCAGGAGAATCAGAGAGAAGGAGATGTAACAATGGAAGTAAAAGGTCAGAGAGAGAGAGGGTAGGGGGAGGGAGAGAAAGAGGGAGATGGAATATTGAGATATTGATGTTGAGGAAAGGACCACACACCAAAGGATGCAGCCTCTAAAACCTGTACCTGTTCCAAGTGAAGAATCCAGAAGGAACATAGCTCTGTCAATATCTTGATTTTAGCCCATAGACCCACTTTGGATTTTTGACTTCCAGAACTGTAATATAATACATTTGTGTTGTTTTAAGCCACTAAGTTTGTAGCAATTTGTAACAGCAGGAACAGGGAACTAATAGAGTGTGAGTTTTTGAATAAAAGACTATAACTTAAAATTATATAGGAATTTTAATAAATCCATTTAAATTAGCATAACAATTTGAATAGAATGCCATTAGTTCATTTCATTGCTCATAAAAATATGTTGGAAAAAAAGATCCACCACAATGTTGGACTTAAAGAGCTTTTAAATCCTCTAAGTGATGAGATAGTCTCTGTTATGGGCTGAATTGTGTCCCCCACAATCCCCGACCCCATTTCTATGTTGAAGCCTTAACCCCCAATGTGACTGTATTTGGAGATAGGGTCTTTAAGCAGGTAATTAAGATTAAATGATGACAGAAGAGTGGGATCTTAATGCAATAGGATTGGTGGCCTTATCGGAAAAAGGGGCACCAAAGACCACTCTCTCTCATTCTCTTGGCATATGCACCTAGAGAAAAGGCCATGTAAGGACACTGAGAATTTGGCATATACACCTAGAGAAAAGGTCATGTAAGGACACTGAGAATGCACTATCTGCAAGACAAGGAGAGTGGTCTCACCAGAAACCACACTGCTGGCACTTTGATCTTGGACTTCCAGAACTGTGAGAAAATAAATTTCTGTGAGAAAATAAACCACCCAGTCTATGGTATTTTGTTACGGGAGCCCATTCCACTAAGTGTGTCCAAGGAAACTGAAGGGTGAATAATCTTCCAATGTTTAGTAGAATCATAATCTTCTAATTTGAGGTAAATTTGTAATACTGTTTTCTTGAACAGGAAATTCATGATGGCCATGTTAGGTTTCTGAATAAACACACTCTAAAAAATTCTTTAAGTATAAAAACATTATGAAGATATTCTCCTAAAATAATTACACCTATAATAATTCATCATACTTTAAAATCAGAAGGAATTTAAATCTCACTATAACCTTCATTATTATTACCTAGAATTTATAATTTAATGGCAACATGTTTCTAATAACCACCGTCTCAGAAATATCATGTAATTCTCTAGCCAAGTACCTTGGTGATTTTTTATACTCTTTGTCACTATCTGAAATTATCCTTTTTTACCTTCTTGGTATCTGTCTGGCTTACTATAATGAGAGAATAAGTGAGAAGACTTTTTCTGTCTCCTTCTCTGCTATATCCCAGAAATTAAAACTAAGTGTAACACATAGTAGGTACTCAATAAATATTTATTGAAGAACTGAGTTAATTAATACAAAAATTAATTATGATTCCATATTAATTATGAGTCTGAGTCCATGAAAATACTTTTAACTCTCCTTTTCTCTTTTATATCTAATATTTACAATGATGTGTTTCTTTAAAAGATACTTCACTCTACTATATGGGGTCCTAATTGTTGCCAGAAGCATGGTTCAAATGAGACAGGATAACTTCCAGGTTCTGGAAACCAATTAATACACAGACCTAACTAGATTGCAACAGGTCACCAATGAAGGTCCAGATCTCGAAGGGCAGATATTACAGAATCAAGTGAAGCTAGCAGACAGATGGTAGTCACTGAGGAGTTTGATCAGTATGGAGATGAAACAAAGGGAGGTCAAAACATAGTAGAAATAGTAGTAGCTAAAAAATTACTGAACACTTGCTATTTTCTAAATATGTACAAGATCTTTTACACATGTAAGGAGTACTATTTGAAAATTTTATACCATGAGCTTTCTTTTTCTATGCCTACTGTCCTGTGACTACTATCTACTGGAGTATTGTCATATATTACTCTGTATAGAGAACAGATACAGCCTGGATAAAATAAGTTAAATTAAATTCTAAGTGAATTTTTTGCTATTAATGTTGTGTTAGTTTCTGCAAAGTGATTCATGTATATATATATAAGATCGG
>NW_020175529.1:497441-499393 GCF_003031525.2 Neophocaena asiaeorientalis asiaeorientalis
TATATATATTCATATATATATTCTTTTTCAGATTCTTTTCCATTATAGATTATTACAAGGTATTGAATATAGTTCCCCTGAATGATTTTTTTTAACTCACAGGAAGCAAAATAGCCTAAAACTAAAGCACTTTTTGATTTGCAATGATTTATTATTTGAAGAAATATGGATAAGTTTGCATCTAAGAGATGATAAGAGATGAAGGGTGAAATTAAAGACAGAGTAGAGATTTTACTGAAAGCCCTGAGTGGAGAATGCAGGGTATGGCAACACTCTCCCATCTAACAAGAAAGGGAATACTTATATTTCTAAATTTAAGGAGAGAATTAGAGAAGGACTGAAAAATGGAGAAGAATGCAGGAAGGAAGACCCATGTTAAGACTTTCTTGAGGTTTCCTTGCTGACTTCATAGGGCCCATTCTACAGGGATGAGTAGAGAATGCCAAGGAATTGGATGAGTGCCAGAGTAGGAGAGCTTCTTGCGTGAATTCTGCAGTTAAACTGACTCATCAGCAGATCTGTCCATGACACTCTGGATACGACAAGCTGCCTAGAAATATATACCACCTAATTGAATTTTCATTCCAAATTTACTTTGAATCGTGTACCAAATCTAAGCCATCAGACATAGGTTAGTATCTAACCAGGAGAAAATGATGTAAACCATTCTGCATGCAAATACTTTATACTCACACTCTAGGGAACATATTAACTCATGTGTCTGTATTCATATCTCCATGGCACATCAACAAATTCACTAAGAATAGATCTGTGTGACATGGCATAACTTCTGAAATGTATTTGATGAAGTGTTTTTTTTAAATTTTAGTTGATTCTGCTGGCCAGTGGGCAAGGCATTACCTAGGTCTTCAAGGGTCCTTCCTCCTCCTAATGATGACACAGTGCATATGGATCATGAGTAAAAGTAGCATGGTGAGATTTTTTTAGCCTGATAAAGGGTAAAAATTAGCCTATAGGCCGTATATGGTATGGAAGAGGTCCAAATTCCCCCACATGACTCAGAGATGGTTGCAGAAGGGCTGGATGAATGGGTCATGGAGAGAAGAATTTAGGGTAGGTAAAATCCCAAATAGGTAAATCCCATAACCAGAGGCTAAGTTAGGAAGCAGAGACATTTATAGCCAACACAATGAGAGAGGAATTGCATGAGAAACAGGTGCACAGGGGACAGAGGCAAATACACAATGGCAAAGCTTCAATCAACCCAGGAGACACAAGAAAGAAAGAGGTGACAGAATGCAGAACAGCCTCCTGCCTCTCAAACCTTTGAAGTTATACCAATTTTTCCACCACACCAAGAGGTATCCTGAGAGCATGAGTAGTAAAAGAAAGAAAAAAATGAGGAAAAAATGTAGAGAGTTTAAATGGGAAGACGGTCCTAATATCAAGTTGAAATTTGAATTGGTTTAGTTTAAATATTGGCTGAGACTAAACATCTAAAAGAAACTAAATTTTAAATGTGAATAGCTAAATTACTTTTAATAGACTGAATAATATTGGACTTCAAGGTGGTCAGCAGTGCAGCAATTAAATGAGGCAGTAGGGATTACCAAATTAGAGAAAGGACACACCTTGATGGGCTTTTTGATATCCTGATCATTTTAGGATAATTATTTTATCTGATAGATATTTTATATGATAGAATTTCTGGATAAGATGTCAGTTCTTATACAATTTAGTTTTTTCAATTAAATTAATAACTAAAGTTATTAAAGGGCTTCCCTGGTGGTGCAGTGGTTGAGAGTCCACCTGCCGATGCAGGGGACAGGGGTTCGTGCCCCGGTCCGGGAAGATCCCACATGCCGCAGAGCGGCTGGGCCCGTGAGCCATGGCCGCTGAGCCTGCGTGTCTGGAGCCTGTGCTCCGCAACGGAGAGGCCACAACAGTGGGAGGCCCGCGTATTGCAAAAAAAAAAAAAAAAAAAAAAAAAA